>NC_069500.1:200755168-201055168 GCF_027579735.1 Bombina bombina | reverse complement strand
CTCTAAGATCGGAATGTTGATAACGCCAAGCGTCATGGACTCCCAACAATAAGTCTTTACAGATTGATGTAAGAGTGCATTTTGCAATATGGGTTTGAGTAGTGGAGATATCCAAGGAGGGGTTGAGTGGGATGTTGAGGACACCATCCATAAATATGGAGCCTTTTAAAAAGGATAGTATGGAGTTGGTAGTTTTGCAGAAGAAGGGGCCTTGGTGCGTATTAGGGGCATAGATATTGACAATGGTAACTGGTCTACCAAATAATAATCCCATAAGGGCTAGATAACGCCCTTTGTCATCTCTATCGACCTGCTGTAGCTGGAATTGTAAAGAGCTATATATGAAAATACTGACTTCACTAATCTTCTTGGTAGGGTGACTGCTGTGGAAATGGGCAGGGTAGGTTGAGGCAAAATATGAGGGTTCTTTCCTGGCTATAAAATGAGTTTATTGAAGAAACCAGATATCTATTTTCTTTCATTTAAAGTAATTAAAAACTATGGATCTTTTATGCAAGACACTGAACCTTTTTTTTTTTTGAGTAAGTGTAATGGTCTCATGGATAACTTAAAGGGACATAAAACCCAATTTCTTCTATAATGGTATGACGAGTCCACGGATTCATCCTTTACTTGTGGGATATTATCCTCCTGCTAACAGGAAGTGGCTAAGAGCACCACAGCAGAGCTGTCTATATAGCTCCTCCCTTAGCTCCACCCCCAGTCATTCTCTTTGCCTACTCTAAGTACTAGGAAGGGTAAAGTGAAAGCGGTGATAAAATGTTAGTTTTTATTTTCTTCAAGCAAGAGTTTTTTTATTTTAAATGGTACCGGTGTGTACTATTTACTCTCAGGCAGCAGATGGATGAAGACTTCTTCCTGGAGGCTGATGATCTTAGCATTTGTCACTAAGATCCAGAGCAGTTCCCACAGAATGCTGAGGAGTACAGGAAACTTCAGTGTGAGGAACGTTTTCATGCTATAAGCAGTGAGGTATGTTCAGTCATTTTTTTCTGGAGAGACTGTGGTATTTCAGAATTGGCTGACAGTATCCCCATGAGGGAGAGGGTAAGCAGTAATCCTAAAGATATAGAGGGGTATTACTAAACTTGCATAAGGGGCTAATATAAAATGGTTGACACTGAGTTTGAATGTTTGTGGGCAAACGTTTTGTGAGGGAGTGCTGATAACGTTTTTAGAAATAACGTTTTTTTGCGACTTTATTGAGGGTACACTTGGCTTCTTTTTTGGGTTTCAGAACCCACATGGCTAGTTTGGAACCGCTCTGGAGCGGTTCATTTAGGCTGAAAAAACATTGAGTGAGATGGACGGGGCCTATTTTCGTGCCTCAGTTGCGCAGTTGTATTTACAAAGCAAGCAGCAAGCTCCAACTCTGGTGGGCCTTTGTGGAAGTGTTGGGCCAAATCGAAGCTTTAACCCCATTTTTCCAATCCCTGAGGGCAGGTAGGCACCAGGGGGTGTTTTTTCCGGATTTAGGCTTATTTTTCATGTCTGACATTGAGGAAAATCAATGTTCAATGTGTTTGGAAGCCATTGTGGAACCCCCAATTAAAATGTGTCCCTCATCCACTGAAAGGGCAATAAATTGCAAAGAACATATTTTAGCTAATAAAAGTATGTCGCAGGATGATTCTCAGTTAGAAGGGAATCAGGTTATGCCAACTAATTCTCCCCAAGTATCACAACCATTAACGACCGCACAAGCGACGCCAAGTACTTCTAGTGCGTCTATTTCTTTCACCCTGCAAGATATGGCCGCAGTTATGAATACTACCCTCACAGAGGATTTATCTAAGCTGCCTGGGTTGCAGGGGAAGCGCAGTAGGTCTGGTGTGAGAGTAGATGCTGAGCCCTCTGACGCTTTATTAGCCAGTTGGGGGTGAGGGATTTGTTGTCTGAGGGATTCAGGAAAGATGTTCCCTCAGGCAGGCTCGGATATGACGGCTTCTAAATTTAAGCTAGAACACCTCCGCTTGTTGCTCAGGGAGGTTTTAGCGACTCTGGATGATTGTGACCCTATTGTAGTTCCAGAGAAATTATGTAAAATGGACAGATATCTAGAGGTTCCTGCCTACACTAATGTTTTCCGGTCCCTAAGAGGATTTCAGACATTGATGCTAAGGAGTGGGATAGACCAGGTATTCCCTTTTCTCCCCCTCCTACTTTTGAGAAAATGCTTCCCATATCAGACACCATGCGGGATTCGTGGCAGACGGTCCCTAAGGTGGAGGGAGCTATTTCTACCCTGGCTAAGCGTACAACTATACCTATTGAGGACAGTTGTGCTTTCAAAGATCCTATGGATAAAAAATTAGAGGGTCTCCTAAAGAAAATATTTATTCATCAGGGTTTTCTTCTGCAACCTATAGCGTGCATTGTTCCTGTAACTACTGCAGCTGCTTTTTTGGTTTGAGGCTCTAGAGGAGGCTCTTCAGGTTGAGACCCCATTAGATGATATTCTGGATAGAATTAGGTCTCTCAAGCTAGCTAATTCTTTCATTACAGATGCCGCTTTTCAACTGGCTAAATTAGCGGCAAAGAATTCAGGTTTTGCCATTTTAGCGTGTAGAGCGCTATGGCTTAAGTCCTGGTCTGCTTGACGTGTCCTCAAAATCTAAGCTTTTAGCTATCCCTTTCAAGGGTAAGACCCTATTCGGGCCTGCACTGAAAGAGATCATTTCAGACATCACTGGAGGAAAAGGCTATGCCCTTCCTCAGGATAAGAAAAGATGAGGACCAAACAAAATAATTTTCGTTCCTTTCGAAACTTCAAAGGTGGTCCCTCTTCCTCCTCCCCTGCTGCAAAGCAGGAGGGGAATTTTGCTCAATACAAGTCAGTCTGGAGACCTAACCAGACTTGGAACAAAGGTAAACAGGCCAAGAAGCCCGCTGCTGCCACCAAGACAGCATGAAGGGGCAGCCCCCGATCCGGGACCGGATCTAGTAGGGGGCAGACTTTCTCTCTTTGCTCAGGCTTGGGCAAGAGACGTTCAGGACTCCTGGGCTTTAGAAATTGTGTCCCAGGGGTATCTTCTAGACTTCAAAGATTCCCCTCCAAGGGGGAGATTCCATCTTTCTCGATTGTCAGTACACCAGACAAAAAGAGAGGCGTTCTTACGCTGTCTAGAATACCTATATACCATGGGAGTAATCTGCCCAGTTCCAAATACAGAACAGGGGGGCAGGGGTTTTACTCCAATCTGTTTGTGGTTCCCAAAAAAGAGGGAACCTTCAGACCAATTTTAGATCTCAAGATCCTGAACAAATTCCTCAGAGTCCCATCCTTCAAGATGGAGACCATTCGGACTGTTTTACCAATGATCCAGGAGGGTCAATATATGACCACCGTGGATTTAAAGGATGCGTATCTGCACATCCCTATCCACATAGATCATCATCAGTTTCTCAGGTTCGCCTTTCTGGACAAGCATTACCAGTTTGTGGCTCTTCCCTTCGGGTTGGCCACTGCTCCCAGAATTTTCACAAAGGTGCTAGGGTCCCTTCTGGCGGTCCTAAGGCCGCGGGGCATAGCAGTGGCGCCTTATCTGGACGATATCTTAATTCAGGCGTCGACTTACCAACTAGCCAAATCTCACACAGACATCGTGTTGGCTTTTCTAAGAACTCACTGGTGGAAGGTGAACGTAAAAAAAAGAGTTCACTTACCCCTCTCACAAGAGTTCCTTTCCTGGGAACTCTGATAGATTTTCGGTAGGTCAGGAAATTAAAGATTTTGACCACCTGCCAAGCTCTTCATTCTATTCCTCGGCCGTCAGTGGCTCAGTGTATGGAGGTAATCGGACTAATGGTAGCGGCAATGGACATAGTTCCGTTTGCTCGCTTGCATCTCAGACCATTGCAACTATGCATGCTCAAACAGTGGAATGGGGATTATGCAAGTTTATCTCCTCAGATAAATCTGGATCAAGAGACCAGAGACTCTCTTCTTTGGTAGTTGTCACAGGATCATCTGTCCCAGGGAATGTGTTTCCGCAGGCCAGCATGGGTCATGTTGACGACGGATGCCAGCCTATTGGGCTGGGGTGCTGTCTGGAATTCCCTCAAAGCAAAGGGGGTGTGGACTCAGGAGGAGGCTCTCCTCCCAATAAATATTCTAGAATTGAGAGCGATATTCAACGCGCTTCAGGCGTAGCCTCAGCTGGCTTCGGCCAGATTCATAAGATTCCAGTCGGACAATATCACGACTGTAACATATATCAATCATCAGGGGGGAACAAAGAGTTCTCTAGCGATGATAGAGGTTACCAAAATAATTTGATGGGCAGAGTCGTCAGACTTTTCATCCGGGGGAGTGGGAACTCCATCCAGAGGGGTTTGCACAATTGATTCATCAATGGGGCATACCAGAATTGGATCTGATGGCGTCTCGTCAGAATGCCAAACTTCCTTGTTACGGGTCCAGATCAAGGGATCCTCAAGCAGTACTGATAGATGCTCTAGCAGTACCTTGGTCGTTCAACCTGGCTTATGTATTTCCACCATTTCCTCGCCTCCCTCCTCTGATTGCCAGAATCAAACAGGAGAGAGCTTCTGGGATTTTGATAGCACCTGCATGGCCACGCAGGACTTGGTATGCAGACCTGGTGGACATGTCATCTCTACCACCATGGACACTACCACTGAGACGGGACCTTCTCATTCAAGGTCCGTTCCAGCATACAAATCTAGTTTCTCTGCGGCTGACTGCCTAGAGATTGAACGCTTGATTTTATCCAAGCGGGGATTCTCTGAGTCGGTCATAGATACCTTGATTCAGGCTCGAAAGCCTGTCACTAGGAAGATTTATCATAAGATATGGCATAAATATCTTTATTGGTGTGAATCCAAAGGCTACTCATGGAGTAAGATCAGGATTCCTAGGATTTTGTCTTTTCTCCAAGAAGGATTGGAGAAGGGGTTATCAGCTAGTTCCCTAAAGGGACAGATATCTGCTTTGTCAATGTTACTGCACAAGCGTCTGGCAGATGTTCCAGACGTTCAGTCGTTTTGTCAGGCTTTAGTTAGAATCAAGCCTGTGTTTAAACCTGTTGCTCCGCCATGGAGTTTGAATTTAGTTCTTAAAGTTCTTCAAGGTGTTCCGTTTGAACCTATGCATTCCATAGATAACAGAATTTATGCTTACCTGATAAATTACTTTCTCCAACGGTGTGTCCGGTCCACGGCGTCATCCATTACTTGTGGGAAATGTTCTCCCCCACAGGGAAAGGCAAGGAGAGCACACAGCAAGAGCTGTCCATATAGCTCCCCCTCTGGCTCCGCCCCCCAGTCATTCGACCGACGGTTAGGAGAAAAAGGAGAAACTATAGGGTGCCGTGGTGACTGTAGTGTATAAAGAAAAAAAAATTCAACCTGATTAAAAAAAAACAGGGCGGGCCGTGGACCGGACACACCGTTGGAGAAAGTAATTTATCAGGTAAGCATAAATTCTGTTTTCTCCAACATTGGTGTGTCCGGTCCACGGCGTCATCCATTACTTGTGGGAACCAATACCAAAGCTTTAGGACACGGATGAAGGGAGGGAGCAAATCAGGTTACCTAAACAGAAGGCACCACGGCTTGCAAAACCTTTCTCCCAAAAACAGCCTCCGAAGAAGCAAAAATATCAAATTTGTAGAATTTGGCAAAAGTGTGCAGAGAAGACCAAGTTGCTGCCTTACATATCTGGTCAACAGAAGCCTCGTTCTTATAGGCCCATGTGGAAGCCACAGCCCTAGTAGAGTGAGCTGTGATACGGTCAGGAGGCTGCCGTCCGGCAGTCTCATAAGCCAAGCGGATAATGCTTTTCAGCCAGAAAGAGAGAGAGGTAGCAGTAGCTTTTTGACCTCTCCTCTTACCAGAGTAAAACGACAAACAAGGATGAGGTTTGTCTAAAATCTTTTGTTGCTTCTAAATAGAACTTTAAAGCACGAACAACATCTAAATTGTGTAATAAACGTTCCTTCTTTGAAACTGGATTCGGACACAAAGAAGGAACAACTATTTCCTGGTTGATGTTCTCGTTGGAAACAACTTTTGGAAGAAAACCAGGCTTAGTACGCAAAACAACCTTATCTGAATGGAACACCAGATAGGGTGGATCACACTGCAAAGCAGATAATTCAGAAACTCTTCTAGCAGAAGAAATAGCAACCAAAAACAGAACTTTCCAAGATAGTAACTTAATATCTATGGAATGTAAAGGTTCAAACGGAACCCCTTGAAGAACTGAAAGAACTAAATTTAGACTCCAAGGAGGAGTCATGGGTCTGTAAACAGGCTTGATTCTAACCAAAGCCTGAACAAAAGCTTGTACATCTGGCAAAGCTGCCAGTCGTTTGTGCAACAAGACGGATAATGCAGAAATCTGTCCTTTTAAAGAACTAGCTGACAATCCTTTATCCAAACCTTCTTGGAGAAAGGAGAGAATCTTTGGAATTTTAATCTTACTCCAGGAGAATCCTTTGGATTCACACCAACAGATATATTTTTTCCATATTTTATGGTAAATCCTTCTAGTCACAGGTTTTCTGGCTTGTACCAGAGTATCAATCACAGAATTTGAAAACCCACGCTTGGATAAAATCAAGCGTTCAATTTCCAAGCAGTCTTGGATGACACGTCTGCCGACCAGGATTTTAGCCAAAGCGCCCTCCGCGCTTCTATAGCAAAACCTTTTTTCGCCGCCAATTTCGTTATTTGAAAATAAAGGAATTAGCTAACTTTAATGCGTGAATTCTGTCCATGACTTCTTCATAGGAAGTCTCTTTCTGGAGCGACCTTTCTAGTTCTTCGAACCAAAAGGACGCCGCTGAAGTGACAGTAATAACACACGTAGCTGGTTGAAGGATGAACCCTTGCTGAACAAAAATCTTTTTAAGCAATCCTTCCAATTTTTTATCCATAGGATCTTTGAAAGAGCAGCTGTCCTCTATAGGAATAGTTGTGCGCTTCGCTAGTGTTGAAACAGCTCCCTCAACCTTCGGGACCGTTTGCCATGCGTCCCTTCTAGGGTCTACTATGGGAAACATTTTCTTAAATATAGGAGGTGGGGCAAAGGGTACACCTGGCTTCTCCCACTCCTTTTCCACTATGTTCGCTACCCTCTTAGGTATTGGAAAAGCGTCGTCATGCACTGGGACCTCTAAAAATTTGTCCAATTTGCACAACTTCTCTGGTACTACCATGGAATCACAGTCATCCAGAGTAGCTAATACCTCCTTAAGCAAAGCGCGGAGATGTTCTAGCTTAAACTTAAATGCCACTAGATCAGGTTCTGCCTGTTGAGAAATTTTTCCTGAGTCTGAAATTTCACCCTCAGCCCTTCCCTCACAGCCAATTCCGATTGATGTGAGGGTAAAATAGATACGGCATCGTCAGCGTCTGATTGTTCATCCTTTTTATCTGTATTTAAAACTGAACAATCACGCTTTCTCTGAAAAACTGGCAGTTTGGATAAAAGATTTGCTATAGAATTATCCACTACTGCTGATAATTGTTGCATAGAAATAAGCACTGGCGCGCTAGGTGTCGCCTGCGCGGGCAAAGCTGGTGTAGACACAGAAGGAGAGGATATAGAGCTATCCCCACTACCTTCATTAGATAAATCATCTTGGGCAACATTATAAAAAATAAGAGCTGTCCTGATTTTGTTTGGACGCTATGGCGCAATTATCACAAACACTCGAAGGGGGAACCACATTTGTCTCTATACACACAGAACATAGGTTATCTGATGGAACAGACATGTTAAACAGATTTAGGCAGGCAAACAATGCAATAAAAACGATTTTAAACAAAAACGTTACTGTCTCTTTAAATAATAAAATGACACATTTATTTCTGAATGTTCAAAAAACTATGAAGGCAATATCCGATTTTTCTGAAATTTGGACCCCAGTGTCTTAATGCTTAGAAAGTATTGCACAGCAAATATGGAGACTCTAGCTCTTAAAAGCAAACCGGAGCTAATTGTTGGATTTAACCGTTTTTACACACCACAATCCCAGCTATAGCCTTGCTGCAGCTTTTTACCTTCCTTAGGGGTCACCATTCACAGAAAAAAAGCCTTTTGGAGTCACTTTCTGAACCACAGGACCCTCTCACATGAATCTGCATGCACTGCCTTGAAATTCAACTGCACAGCTGAAGTGCCAAAATGAGGCTTCCTCCCTCAGCACACTAGAGTGAAGGGGCCTTCCTGACTAGATTTAGGTGTCTAAAACAAGCCAGATCAATAAAAAACGTTCCCAAGTGTATGTGAGCTTATAAAATATTTCAAATGTATAATATTGTAATAAAAACCAATCGATTTAGCCCCTAACAGTGTCTACCAGCATAAAAAACAAAAAGGGGAAGCCTGTTATCTTTTTTGCTGAGGTGAAAGAAAAATGGCTTACCGTTTCCCCTGAGGGGAAAAATGACTGTCATCTAGCATTAGCCTGTGTTGTTAGAAGGAGACTAGTCATACCTGAAGCAGATGAGTCTGCAAACTGTTACCCCCAACTGAAGTTCTCTTGTTTCAACAGTCCTGCGTGGTACGTGGTAACAGTAATGGATTTTAGTTACTTGTGCTAAAAGCATAGCCCTCTTAAACAGAAATCTTCATCACTTTTCTGTTATAGAGTAAATAGTACAAGCCAGCACTATTTTAAAATAACAAACTCTTGATAGAAGAATAAAAAACTACAACTAACACCACAAACTCCTCGCCATCCCCTGGTAGATGCTACTTGTTCAGAGCGGCAAGGAGAATGACTGGGGGGCGGAGCCAGAGGGGGAGCTATATGGACAGCTCTTGCTGTGTGCTCTCCTTGCCTTTCCCTGTGGGGGAGAACATTTCCCACAAGTAATGGATGACGCCGTGGACCGGACACACCAATGTTGGAGAAATTAAGCTTCTATCTTGGAAAGTTCTGTTTTTAGTTGCTATCTCTTCGGCTCGAAGAGTTTCTGAACTGTCTGCATTGCAATGCGACTCGCCTTATCTTGTTTTTCATTCTGATAAGGTGGTTTTCCTGGATTCCTTCCTAAGGTTGTTACTAATAGGAATATTAATCAGGAAATTGTTGTTCCCTGTGTCCTAATCCTCCTTCTAAGAAGGAGCGTCTGTTGCACAATTTGGACGTGGTTTGTGCTTTGAAGTTTTACTTGCAAGCGACCAAAGATTTCCGTCAAACATCTTCTCTGTTTGTTGTCTATTCTGGAAAGCGTAGAGGTCAAAAAGCTACGGCTACCTCTCTTTCTTTTTGGCTGAAAAGCATCATCCGTTTGGCATACGAGACTGCTGGATAGCAGCCTCCTGAAAGAATTACAGCTCACTCTACTTGAGCGGTGGAATCCACATGGGCTTTTAAAAATGAGGCTTCTGTTGAACAGATTTGTAAGGCTGCGACTTGGTCTTCACTTCATACCTTTTCCAAATTTTACAAATTTGATACTTTTGCTTCTTCGGAGGCTATTTTTTTGGAGAAAAGTTCTTCAAGCAGTGGTGCCTTCTGTTTAGGCATCTGTCTTGTCCCTCCCGTTTATCCGTGTCCTATAGCTTTGGTATTGTATCCCACAAGTAAAGGATGAATCCGTGGACTCGTCGTACCATTATAGAAGAAAAGTAAATTAATGCTTACCTGATAAATTAATTTTCTTCTATGGTACGACGAGTCCACGGCCCGCCCTGTCATTTTAAGACAGATTATATTTTTTTGATTTAAACTTCAGTCACCTCTGCACCTTTTAGTTTCTCCTTTCTCTTCCTGTACCTTCGGTCGAATGACTGAGGAGTGGAGCTAAGGGAGGAGCTATATAGACAGCTCTGCTGTGGTGCTCTTTGCCACTTCCTGTTAGCAGGAGGATAATTTCCCACAAGTAAAGCATGAATCCGTTGACTCGTCGTACCATAGAAGAAATTAATTTATCAGGTAAGCATAAATTTACTTTTTTTTTTCTTTCATGATTCAGATAGAACATACAATTTTAACAACTTTTCAATTTACTTCTTTTATCAAATTTTCTTTGTTTCTTGTTATTCTTTGTTGAAAAGCGGTAAAGTAAGATTATGAGTGTGCACGTGTCTGCAGCTCCATATGGCAGCAGTTTTGCAACAATGATATGCATTAGGAGGAGCACTAGACGGCAGCACTATTTCCTGTCATTTAGTGCTTCAGGCATGTGCACGCTACCTACCTAGGTATTTGTTGATCAAGGAATAACATGAGAACAAAGAAAATGTGATAAAAGAAGTAAATTAGAGAATTACATTTTTTTCCCATTTGAATAATGAAAGAAATTTTTGGGGTTTAATGTCCCTTTTAAGGTAGTGATGTACTGGTGGCAGAAAGATTGCATAGTTCACAAGTTAGGAGAGAGAGTATTTATTAAAGATTAATGTATTAGTCGTACATATATAGAGGGAGTTACATATATAAAGTGAGGTAACAGAATTAAAAAACAATAAATTAAGTCTGTCAAGAACTAGAAAGAAATAGCAAATTAAGGACAATAAGACTGACAATATATGTCACAAAGTAGGGGGTAAATAGCTTATCTCTTTCTTACAAGTAATTGTAACAGTCGTCTAAGTAAACGCAACTCTAAATATTAATATCTTAAATTATGTGAAAACTGTAAACACATCAAAAAGCAGTCTACTAAATAACATATATAAGAATTGCATTTTCTCAATTTATATTTATGGCATTGTAGAATCGGAGCATCTAGTAAGAACAGTCAGCTGCCCTCAGAGTGGTTCTGCAGATTGGGTTGAAGGTATCGCTTTGGTCTCTTTGCAGGGATTGTCTGCCATGAGGCTCATTGGGGGGTAGAACCTGTTGCCGTGGAGTTGTCCGATAGTGGTAGATTTTTAGGGGGTTCCTGCCTTATAGCTGCACATAGTGCTGGAATGTCTTCTGGTGATTTTCAGATGTGTTTGTTTCCTTGGTGGTTCACCATGAGGAACCTTCTGTATAGAATCCCTTTTGATCTCAGTAGCGATGTCAGAGGTTGGAATTCTCTATGCCTCTGTAAGGTTCGAGGTGCTAGGTCAGCAAAAACTTGTATGTGGCAGTTTTGGTTGGAGATAGATGTATGCTGCCTTGCAGCTCTCAGAATGTCCTCCTTAGCTTGGTAATCCTTCAATTGAAGGACAACATCTCATGGAGGTGCCTAAACGCCCGGTGGCTCTGTCAATAGTGGTATCACTGGTCAAGGAGGCACCTAGAAGATGAGAGAATAGGGAAACTCAGGGAGAGCGTTTGCAAGTGTTGTTTCTGGAATTCCTCGAATCTGCATGTTCTGCCACCTCTCCCTGTTCATTGGTATAAGTTGTAGATTATAAAAATAAGCTGTAATGTAGTCCACACTGAGTCTGACAGGGTCAGAGTAGTAATGTGGTGAAATAATACAAGTATGCTGTTTTTATCCCAGTAACCCGTAGCTTTTGTAGAGCGCAGATTAAAGGGACAGTCTAGTAAAAAAAAAAAAAACATGATTCAGATAGAGAATGTAATTTTTAAACAATTTTCCAATTTACTTTTATCACCAATTTTGCTTTGTTCTCTTGGTATTCTTAGTTGAAAGCTAAACCTAGGAGGTTCATATGCTAATTTCTAAGCCCTTGAAGGCTGCCTCTCAGGGCATTTTGACAGTTTTTCACCACTAGAGGGTGTTAGTTCATGTGTGTCATATAGATAACACTGTGCTCACGCACATGGAGTTCAGGTGAGCCAGCGCTGATTGGCTAAAATGGATGTCTGTCACAAGAACGGAAATAAGGGGGCAGTTTGCAGAGGCTTAGATACAAGGTAAAAAGTGTATTTATATAACAGTGTTGGTTGTGCAAAACTAGGGAATGGGTAATGAAGGGATTATCTATCTTTTTTAAACAATACAAATTCTGGTGTAGACTGTCCCTTTAAGAGGCCATGAAATAAAGTCCTTTATGCAGGGTTAATCATAGACTGAATCATGTGGTTCATAATTCAATGAGGAAGTTGCATTGGATTGCAAATATCAGAGGACATATCTCTTTAGGAGGAGATATCTAACATTAGAGCTGCATTAAGGGATTGTCACAGTTTTCTGTAGCATTAATGAGAAGGTGGCGTGTATATGAGGATCTGCAGCATATGCAACATATCTTACATTGTGTGGGGCCTTTATACAGGGTTTGTCTGTCCAGAGGTTATGTATAGACCTTGGAAGGTAGTGGATCCCAGTATTTTGTGGTGATCCCCATTTTCTGGCTGTCTCTGTGCCGCAATCTGTAGTGTGACCAGAGGAGAGGTCCCCTCAGGGCAGTTGTAGCATAGGCCTGATGTCGGATCCTTCTGTAGCGATGCTTCGTGTAGCATCCGGAGAGGTTCTCCTCCTAACTGATTTACCACCAGCTGTAGGGTACATGATTTCTGAAGATAATTTTATTTTTTGTTTAATATTTTATTACTGATATGAAAAAATATATATTTTTTACAAAATACCATTAACACATCTTCCCCTTGCGGAAAAATTAACAAAAGGGCACAATGATCTGTAATTTATTGTACTGATTTGAATTGACAAATTATTTACTTCAAATGCAATCCCTTCTATAAAAGTATATTCCTTGTTTTTTGAAAACAGGACTTGAGAAATACTTATAACCCTGCCTCCAGAATTTCTTCTATAGGCATTTGTATGCAAACACATTTGCCTCAGATTAAAATGTGAACAGATAAACAAAGTGTAACTGTATGGTAGATGTTAAAAAGATTCTCCCATCTGGAGCTGTGGTAGACTCAGAAGCTGCTGATTGGTTGCTCCACACATATGCCTGTTGTCATTGGCTTTCAGGTAGCAAACAGTAGTGCATCACTGCTTTTCCAACAAAAGATACTAAAAGAATGAAGCAAATTAGATAATAGAAGTCAATTGGAAAGTTGTTTATAATTGTATGATCTATCTGAATCATGATAGAAAAATAATTGGGTTTCATGTGCTTTTAATTGAGTTGCCTGTGCTTTTGCCTCAGGTCCAATTTGTTGACCTTGTATTACTTGTCATAAAAGTATCGTTTTTATTTTTATAATTGTATTAAATATTAAAAGGTAAAAACAGCAAAAAAAGACAATGGGGACGATTTATTAAGCAGCGTATGACTCACTGGAATCAGGAGTTAAGAAGCAGTGGTCGTAAGACCGCTGCTCCTTAACACGTCAGCCACCTCTGAGGTGGCAGACTGCAATCATCCTGATCAGATACGATCGGGATGATTGACACTCCCTGCTAGCGGCCGATTGGCCGCGAATGTGCAAGGGCCAGCATTGCACAAGCATTTCACTAGAGATGCTTGTGCAATGATAAATGCCAACAGCGTATGCTGTCGGTATTTATTGATGTCGGGCAGACATGATTCTCTTCAGCAAATCATTTCTGCCTGCCATATAATAAATCGGCCCCAAACACTCAACAGTGAGTGATAATTGTATCGTAACACTACAATAATATTAAAGGCAGTCAAGTCCAAAATAAACTTTCATGATTCAAATAGGGCATGTCCTTTAACAAAAACTTTCCAATTTCTTTTTAGCACCAATTTTGCTTTGTTCTCTTGGTATTCTTAGTTGAAAGCTAAACCTAGGTAGGCTCATATGCTAATTCCTTAGACCTTGAAGGCCGCCTCTAATCTGAATGCATTTTGACTGTTTTTCACTGCTAGCGGGCATTAGTTCATGTGTGTCATATAGATAACATTGAGCTCACGGACGTGAGGTTACCTAGGAGTCAGCACTGATTGGCTAAAATGTAAGTCTGTCAAAAGAGGTAAAAAATGTATTATTATAACTGTGTTGGGTATGCTAAACTGGGGAATGAGTAATAAAGCGATTATCTATCCAACAAAAATTCTGGTGTTGACTGTCCCTTTAACATAAAAGTGAGAACATGAAAAGAAACAATAAATATAAACAGGAGAAGAAAATCACATACAAGATGGTATTACATAATTTAACCATAATTAAAGTGCAGTTAAAATCCTCTCTTGTTGCAGTAGAGAATGACCAAGAAAAAATAATTTCATCAAAGTGAAGATAGATGAGGCTTTATAATATTGAAGATACAGGGACCATGGTGTATGAAGTCATACCAGGTGAGGCCAATTTACTCCCCAACTACTCTCAACCCTGGGAGATATCATTCCTAAAATATATGTATATGTTTTAAAAGAAGTCCAATTTGTGAAGCTTTACAAGTCTGTGGGTGCTGTTTTCTGACTGTTGCCATTCAGTGATAGATATACATCTTGTTTATTTCCAATATAGAGAAATAAGGCAATTACATTGGTAGACATGTTGTTGTTATTTTGTTATTATGTTGATAATATTTTAATAATATATAAAAATTTTAGTATTTTGGATGTTTTTTAGGCTCACGATCAGAATATGATTTAATATATGTATTTGTAAGATAAAAACGTTGTATCTTTTAATATTTTACATATATTTGTAATGTATGTTTAGTGTATGTACACCTTTTTGTTGTTTCCAAGGTAACCGTTTATGTGTAGATGTGATTGGTTACAATCACCTTAAAAGGTGTGCTACACTTGTGTGGAGTCATCCTATGATTAAGTGCCATACGGCATGAAACATGTCAGGACTCCTCCTCCTCCTCCTACCGTGATTGCAATGTGAGTGCATGTTTTTATACATTTTTGTACAGTTAAAGACTGTTTTAATTAAGGATACCTGGAGTGCTGCCTATAGCTCTTTCT
Organism: Bombina bombina; assembly: GCF_027579735.1. Lineage (NCBI taxonomy): Eukaryota > Metazoa > Chordata > Amphibia > Anura > Bombinatoridae > Bombina > Bombina bombina. The sequence continues at coordinate 201,040,407 of NC_069500.1, read as the reverse complement.
TGCTTGACTTTTTGGGCTGGCTTGGCTCAATTTTTGGTTTGCACCCCGCAACTAGTACACATTCGCTAGTTAGCACTTGTGTTTGTCTGTTGGAAGATCCCTGCTCTGATTGGTTTCCGTTGTCCACACCTCCTTGGACGGAGCAACGCCACTTTCCTTCCACTATCAGGTAAGTATGCTTGGTCTCTGAAGCAAGATGAACATCCCAGGTATCAAGTAAGTATGCATGGTCTTGGAAGCAAGGAGAGCATACACAGGTATCAAGTAAATATACTTGGTCTCTGAAGCAAGGTGAGCATACACAGGTATTAGTTAATTATTCTTGGTCTCCTGAACAAGGTGAGCATACGCAGGTACAAGGTAAGTATGCTTGGTACCTGTAGCAAGGTGAGAATACACAGTTACAAGGTAAGTATGCTTGGTTTATGGAGCAAGGAACAAGGTAGGTAAGACAATAACGCAGCCCAGAGTGATGGGCTGAGTGAGCATTTACAGGAACTCACACCTGAGTCCTCCAGGTGTGAGTTCCTGTAATTAGGACATGGCCTGTTTAAATTCCAGCAGCATGCAGCTGCGAGCACCATAGGGCGCTGCAGGCAGGAGCAGGAAGTCTAGGAGTCTCGGCTTCCCTCTACTTGGGATACCGAGATGGAAGCTGCTACTCTCGCCGTTTGCTGAGACAGGGGCCAGACCAGAAGCTCATGGTGAGTTCCCTTACAGCCATGGTTAAAGTAGTTGCAGCAATGTTGCAGCCAGCAATATAACTAGGTCAGTAATAGCCCATTAATGCTACCTTAACTCTAATATTAGACCCTTAAACTAACTGGAGATTAACATTCTTGTCCTCAACATTCTTGCATTGGTATCTCATGGTTTCATGATTTTAGCATGCACAACATTCTCACCGCCTACATCCTTTCCATGGAATTGTGAGCAACAATCTCCTGACTGAGACATAGCAGTGGATTACCAAAAAAGCAGATGTCTATATCATTGCTCTGTTTATCTGTTTAGCTTTGAAATAGTCTTTCTTCTGTTAAGTGTGATCAGTCCACGGGTCATCATTACTTCTGGGATATTACTCCTCCCCAACAGGAAGTGCAAGAGGATTCACCCAGCAGAGCTGCATATAGCTCCTCCCCTCTACGTCACTCCCAGTCATTCTCTTGCACCCAACGACTAGATAGGATGTGTGAGAGGACTATGGTGATTTTATTTAGTTTTATTCCTTCAATCAAAAGTTTGTTATTTTTTAATAGCACCGGAGCGTGTTATTCCTTCTCTGGTAGAATTTGAAGAAGAATCTACCAGAGTTTTTACTATGATTTTAGCCGGAGTAGTTAAGATCATATTGCTGTTTCTCGGCCATCTGAGGAGAGGTAAACTTCAGATCAGGGGACAGCGGGCAGATTAATCTGCAAAAAGGTATGTAGCAGCTTTTATTTTCTGACAATGGAATTGATGAGAAAATCCTGCCATACCGATATAATATCATGTATGTATATTTTACATTTGAGTATTCTGGGGAATGGTACTTCACTGGAATTACACTGTGTTTATAAGACTTTAGCCTATTTGTAAGCAACAGGCTTTTTAATAACTCTTAATTTATGTTAAACGTTTTTGCTAGAATGTAAAATCGTTTTCATTTTCTGAGGTACTGGGTGAATAAAATGTTTGGGCACTATTTTTCCACTTGGCAGTTGCTTGATCTAATTCTGACAGTTTACTTATCTCTCTCACTGTTGTGTGTGAGGGGGAGGGGCCTTTTTTTGGCGCTTTTGCTACGCATCAAAAATTTCAGTCAGAAGCTCATTGTTTTTCCTGCATGTTCCGGTTCATCTCTACAGAACTCAGGGGTCTTCAAAACTTGTTTTGAGGGAAGTAATCTTCACAACAGAGCTGTGAGATTGTAGTTGACTGTGATAAAAAACGTTTATTCTTTAACTTTTTTTTCTGCCATCAGGGTTAGTTATTCTTTGCTAATGGGAACAAGCCTTTGCTAAAATTGTGGTTTGTTTTACAAAGATTGATGCTGTAACCTTTTCTGTTTATTAATTTCAACTGTCATAAATCTTTCTGTGCTTCTTAGGCACAGTACGTTTTTCATTATATTTTACTTGAATAATATTTCCAAGTTGCAAGTTTAGTTGCTAGTGTGTTAAACATGTCTGATTCAGAGGAAGAGACCTGTACTATTTGTGCTAATGCCAAAGTGGAGCCCAATAGAAATTTATGTACTAACTGTATTGATGCTACTTTAAATAAAAGTCAATCTGTACAAATTGAACAAATTTCACCAAACAACGAGGGGAGAGTTATGCCGACTAACTCGCCTCACGTGACAGTACCTGCATCTCCCGCTCGGGAGGTGCGCGATATTGTGGCGCCCAGTACATCTGGGCGGCCATTACAAATAACATTACAAGATATGGCTACTGTTATGACTGAGGTTTTGGCTAAATTACCAGAGCTAAGAGGCAAGCGTGATCACTCTGGGGTGAGAACAGAGTGCGCTGATAATGCTAGGGCCATGTCAGATACTGCGTCACAACTTGCAGAACATGAGGACGGAGAGCTTCATTCTGCGGCTGACGGTTCTGATCCAAACAGATTGGATTCAGATATTTCAAATTTTAAATTTAAGCTGGAAAACCTCTGTGTATTACTAGGGGAGGTGTTAGCGGCTCTGAATGATTGTAACACAGTTGCAATACCAGAGAAAATATGTAGGTTGGATAAATATTTTGCTGTACCAACGAGTACTGACGTTTTTCCTATACCTAAGAGACTAACTGAAATCATTACTAAGGAGTGGGATAGACCCGGTGTGCCGTTCTCACCCCCTCCGATATTTAGAAAGATGTTTCCAATAGACACCATCACACGGGACTTATGGCAAACGGTCCCTAAGGTGGAGGGAGCAGTTTCTACTTTAGCTAAGCGTACCACTATCCCGGTGGAGGATAGCTGTGCCTTTTCAGATCCAATGGATAAAAAGTTAGAGGGTTACCTTAAGAAAATGTTTGTTCAACAAGGTTATATATTGCAACCCCTTGCATGCATTGCGCCGGTCACGGCTGCAGCGGCATTCTGGATTGAGTCTCTGGAAGAGAACATTAGTTCAGCTACTCTGGACGACATTACGGACAGGCTTAGAATCCTTAAGCTAGCTAATTCATTCATTTCGGAAGCCGTAGTACATTTAACTAAACTTACGGCTAAGAATTCCGGATTCGCCATTCAGGCGCGCAGAGCACTGTGGCTAAAATCCTGGTCAGCTGATGTTACTTCTAAGTCCAAATTACTTAATATACCTTTCAAAGGGCAGACCTTATTTGGGCCCGGTTTGAAAGAAATTATCGCTGACATTACAGGAGGTAAGGGCCACGCCCTACCTCAAGACAGAGCCAAACCTAAGGCTAGGCAGTCTAATTTTCGTTCCTTTCGGAATTTCAAAGCAGGAGCAGCATCAACTTCCTCTGCTCCAAAACAAGAGGGATCTGTTGCTCGCTTCAGACAAGGCTGGAGACCTAACCAGTCTTGGAACAAGGGCAAGCAGGCCAGGAAACCTGCGGCTGCCCCTAAGACAGCATGAATTGAGGGCCCCCGATCCGGGATCGGATCTAGTGGGGGGCAGACTTTCTCTCTTTGCCCAGGCTTGGGCAAGAGATGTCCAGGATCCCTGGGCGCTAGAGATAATATCTCAGGGATACCTTCTGGACTTCAAATACTCTCCTCCAAAAGAGAGATTTCATCTATCAAGGTTGTCAACAAACCAAACAAAGAAAGAGGCGTTTCTACGCTGCGTTCAAGAGCTCTTGTTAATGGGAGTAATCCATCCAGTTCCACGGTCGGAACAGGGACAAGGGTTTTATTCAAATCTGTTTGTAGTTCCCAAAAAGGAGGGAACTTTCAGACCAATCCTGGATTTAAAGATCCTAAACAAATTCCTAAGAGTTCCATCGTTCAAAATGGAGACTATTCGGACAATTTTACCTATGATCCAAAAGGGTCAGTACATGACCACAGTGGATTTAAAGGATGCTTACCTTCACATACCGATTCACAAAGATCATTACCGGTACCTAAGGTTTGCCTTCCTAGACAGGCATTACCAGTTTGTAGCTCTTCCATTCGGATTGGCTACAGCTCCAAGAATCTTCACAAAGGTTCTGGGTGCTCTTCTGGCGGTACTAAGACCGCGGGGAATCTCGGTAGCTCCGTACCTAGACGACATTCTGATACAAGCTTCAAGCTTTCAAACTGCCAAGTTTCATACAGAGTTAGTACTGGCTTTTCTAAGGTCACATGGATGGAAGGTGAACGAAAAGAAAAGTTCACTCGTTCCACTCACAAGAGTTCCCTTCCTGGGGACTCTTATAGATTCTGTAGAAATGAAAATTTACCTGACAGAGGACAGGTTAACAAGACTTCAAAGTGCTTGCCGCACCCTTCATTCCATTCAACACCCGTCAGTGGCTCAATGCATGGAGGTAATCGGCTTAATGGTAGCGGCAATGGACATAGTACCCTTTGCACGCTTACACCTCAGACCACTGCAACTGTGCATGCTAAGTCAGTGGAATGGGGATTACTCAGACTTGTCCCCTTCTCTGAATCTGGATCAAGAGACCAGAAATTCTCTTCTATGGTGGCTTTCTCGGCCACATCTGTCCAGGGGGATGCCATTCAGCAGACCAGACTGGACAATTGTAACAACAGACGCCAGCCTTCTAGGTTGGGGTGCCGTCTGGAATTCTCTGAAGGCTCAGGGACAATGGAGTCAGGAGGAGAGTCTCCTGCCAATAAACATTTTGGAATTGAGAGCAGTTCTCAATGCCCTCCTGGCTTGGCCCCAGTTGACAACTCGGGGGTTCATCAGGTTTCAGTCGGACAACATCACGACTGTAGCTTACATCAACCATCAGGGAGGGACAAGAAGCTCCTTAGCAATGATGGAAGTATCAAAGATAATTCGCTGGGCAGAGTCTCACTCTTGCCACCTGTCAGCAATCCACATCCCGGGAGTGGAGAACTGGGAGGCGGATTTCTTAAGTCGTCAGACTTTTCATCCGGGGGAGTGGGAACTTCATCCGGAGGTCTTTGCCCAAATACTTCGACGTTGGGGCAAACCAGAGATAGATCTCATGGCGTCTCGACAGAACGCCAAGCTTCCTCGTTACGGGTCCAGATCCAGGGATCCAGGAGCAGTCCTGATAGATGCCCTGACAGCACCTTGGGACTTCAGGATGGCTTACGTGTTTCCACCCTTCCCGATGCTTCCTCGATTGATTGCCAGAATCAAACAGGAGAGAGCATTAGTGATTCTAATAGCACCTGCATGGCCACGCAGGACTTGGTATGCAGACCTGGTGGACATGTCATCCTGTCCACCTTGGTCTCTACCTCTGAAACAGGACCTTCTGATACAGGGTCCTTTCAAACATCAAAATCTAACTTCTCTGAAGCTGACTGCTTGGAAATTGAACGCTTGATTTTATCAAGACGTGGGTTTTCTGAGTCAGTTATTGATACCTTAATACAAGCTAGGAAGCCTGTTACCAGAAGGATTTACCATAAGATATGGCGTAAATACCTATATTGGTGTGAATCCAAAGGTTACTCTTGGAGTAAGGTTAGGATTCCTAGGATATTGTCTTTTCTACAAGAAGGTTTAGAAAAGGGTTTATCTGCTAGTTCATTAAAGGGACAGATCTCAGCTCTGTCCATTCTGTTACACAAACGTCTGTCAGAAGTTCCAGACGTCCAGGCTTTTTGTCAGGCTTTGGCCAGGATTAAGCCTGTGTTTAAAACTGTTGCTCCACCATGGAGTTTAAACCTTGTTCTTAATGTTTTACAGGGCGTTCCGTTTGAACCCCTTCATTCCATTGATATAAAGTTGTTATCTTGGAAAGTTCTATTTTTAATGGCTATTTCCTCGGCTCGAAGAGTCTCTGAGTTATCAGCCTTACATTGTGATTCTCCTTATTTGATTTTTCATTCGGATAAGGTAGTTCTGCGTACTAAACCTGGGTTCTTACCTAAGGTAGTCACTAACAGGAATATCAATCAAGAGATTGTTGTTCCTTCTTTGTGCCCAAATCCTTCTTCGAAGAAGGAACGTCTACTGCACAACCTGGACGTAGTCCGTGCTCTAAAATTTTACTTACAGGCAACTAAGGAATTTCGACAAACGTCTTCTCTGTTTGTCGTTTACTCTGGTCAGAGGAGAGGTCAAAAGGCTTCTGCTACCTCTCTTTCTTTTTGGCTTCGTAGCATAATTCGTTTAGCTTATGAGACTGCTGGACAGCAGCCTCCTGAAAGAATTACAGCTCATTCTACTAGAGCTGTGGCTTCCACTTGGGCCTTCAAGAATGAGGCCTCTGTTGAGCAGATTTGCAAGGCTGCAACTTGGTCTTCGCTTCATACTTTTTCCAAATTTTACAAATTTGACACTTTGGCTTCCTCTGAGGCTATTTTTGGGAGAAAGGTTCTTCAGGCAGTGGTTCCTTCTGTATAAAGAGCCTGCCTATCCCTCCGGTCATCCGTGTACTTTTGCTTTGGTATTGGTATCCCAGAAGTAATGATGACCCGTGGACTGATCACACTTAACAGAAGAAAACATAATTTATGCTTACCTGATAAATTCCTTTCTTCTGTAGTGTGATCAGTCCACGGCCCGCCCTGTTTTTAAGGCAGGTAAATATTTTTTAAGTTATACTCCAGTCACCACTACACCCTTGGCTTCTCCTTTCTCGTTGGTCCTTGGTCGAATGACTGGGAGTGACGTAGAGGGGAGGAGCTATATGCAGCTCTGCTGGGTGAATCCTCTTGCACTTCCTGTTGGGGAGGAGTAATATCCCAGAAGTAATGATGACCCGTGGACTGATCACACTACAGAAGAAAGGAATTTATCAGGTAAGCATAAATTATGTTTTTGTCTCTTACTGTCATCAGTTCCTATGAGTTTTATGAGATTATAATTAAAGTAATTAAGAAGGGGATAACACAAATGTAGAGAAATTTGTATTTAATTTGTGTTCCATTTTTTCAAACACTTTTGAAATTCCACTGTACTTAAATTGTTACTTCCTGAGTGGTGATTTGAGCCCAGGATTAATTCCCCCACTTAGATGAATTTAGATACTTTATTTAAAATATTGAAATAAGACAACAGTATAGGTGTATGTAGATAAAAAGAAAATACTTAAAACTAACTTTTGAACACCATCTTCTTTTATATACCAAAAACAACAAAAATTGTTTTTGACTTCCCAGTGGCCTTTGGTGTAATGTTATTTAATTCCATAATCTTTTTATCCTGATGTTTCTCTCTCCTTATTTTGTGTTCCCTTCGTTTTTACTAACCTTGTGTCCTTTTCTTTGTTAGGAACTTACAATTTCAGCATTGCTTCAGTTTCTGTGTCAGCTTTCCATTTTGTAAATACATATTATGTATAAGAACATCAACAATTTATATTCTGTCTCTGCTGAGAATTTGTTTTAAAATAACTTAATATCTTTATTTCCTGTCTTCTGACTTTTCAAAATATGATTTGTTTTAAAGATGAATATTCGTCTCGTATTCTTTTCTCCCACTTGCCAAAATAAACAGCAATTAATGAAAACAAATTGTCACTTTAGTTATAAAATTGTGGAATACAAAGGATGTGACATCAGTATAGCGTCAAAAAATCTTTTCAGCAGAAGTTGTTATATGTACACCCTTCTTGAGAAATAATTATTTATTAAAGATGGTATCTAGCTTTGATTTGAGTTAACTCAAGGATTGCCTGTTTGAGTAAACTCCACGTACATTGCAAGGTTTTCTTGACTTCTAAGACTTCTAAAACTGAGAAATACTAAGTATAATTAAATCAGTTATATTAAATTTATTTCTTCTATTAAATTTGCTTCATTCTTTTGGAATCCTTTGTTGAAGAACCCACAATGCACTACTGAGAGCTAGGTGAGCACATTAGACAATGACAGTCACTAATCAGCAGCTAGCTCCTAGTAGTGCACTGTTGCTCCTGAGCATACCTAGGTATATTTTTTCAATTAAAGGGACGGTGCACACCAATTTTCATATAACTGCATGTAATAGACACTACTATAAAGAAGAATATGCACAGATACTGATCTAAAAATCTAGTATAAAACTTTTTAAAATTTTATTTAGAAGCTCCCAGTTTTGCACTGTAGATTAGGTTGACTGGGACACCCAGTGAAGGGGCTGGAAAAACAAGAAGAGCAGACACCCCCTCCACCAATTCCCTGCATATGAAAAGACAGATAACATAAATAGGAGTGGTCAGGATTCTGTAAACGCGCGTATACATCTGACACTGTGAGGCTTGGTTAGGAGTCTGAAAATCTGCACAATGTTATTAAAAAAATAAGCAAAACTACACATTGTTACAAAAACGCTCCCAGATGGGCTATATAAATGGATCATCTACAAAACATTAAAGGAAAGAAAAATCTAGTGTACAATGTCCCTTTAAGGATATCAAGAAAAGGAAGCAAATTAGATAATAGAAGTAAATTGGTAATTTAATGAAAGTGTATGCTTTATCTTAATCATGAACAAAATCAATTTCCCTTTAAAATTAGGGCCTGTATCCCGTTGGATTATTTCACAGGGGATTTTAACTATCTTGTCAACCAGCTGTTAACAGAGGCAAGTCTAGAACAAGCTCCTAAAGCAAAGTCTGTTCTTTCTATTCTACAGTATCTCTACCACAATTAACTATTTAAAGTAATTAAGTGTCTACAATGTATGCCTCTTCAGTCCATTGGAACACCATCAGTTATTGTTTTTTTTTTCATTTAGTCTTGGTGGTTTAATTTTTTATTTATTTAGTCTAATAGGAAAAGACAGGAGCAACCCTGAATTCTGTGACAAATTGAGGATATTTGTTCCATGTTGACAATGACAGGTGCTATAAACTCAGGGCCAGATTACAAGTGGAGCGTTATTTATGCTCCTGCTTGAGCGTTAACTACGCTAGAAGTAAGTATTTTGCACGCAACGGGTTGCTCTCGTGAAACAAGTTAAAAATAAACTGTTTTCGCTCACACGCTAGCCCAATGAGCGTAAAAAGCCGAACTTACAATATTGCGTGTGCAATACCGTATTCCCCCAAAGTAGTCAATGGAGCAAAAAACCCGATCGTATATACTCAAGTACGCTAACCCAACATGAGAATATTAATATTTTTCATTCCAATATTCTTCAGATAGAAGAATATGCTCTATTTATTCATAAAGACATATATCTAATGGTTAACCTTTATTTTTCACTTTAAAAAGAATGGGTGGACATGAACAAATTAAAATTTCTCTATCTCTAATGGCTGGTGGTAATTGTTTCAGGTTATTATCAAACTATTCAAGTGACCGGTTGATTCTCTAATACTTTTATATGTAATTTTGTTAGATCAATCGGTACTCCATTGTATTTGTCAAATAAGGTTGATAAGAGCCTTGTAATGGGTGTTTATGATATTTTGATGTCTCATATATTTTTTGAGGCTTGTATTGGTGTAAAATTGTTTTAAATCAAGCCTGAGTGACAGCAGGGATTATCAAGTTTTATTCACGTTTGTACATAGATCTTGGTTGTGGTTTAGTATTTTGAAATTCACTTTACTTTATTGTGTTGGTGTACAGATGCCCTGGTTTGGGTATCACTTATATTCAGAGTTTATTTGTATATTCCACTTATATTCTATAATAGATTCAGTGGCCATACATTTGAGATCTTTTATTTTTCTCACTCCTTGGAAATAAAGTGATCCTGTATTTATATTGCATGTATTTATTTATACACTCTTGGATAATGAATTAAATAATAACACCAGTGTGCATGAATTTCTTGATACTGATAGTTTTCTTTCTAAGCCCCACTGTTCACAATATTTCTTTTATGGTTACCCTTATTTTTGTGGGTGGCTGGGCTACTATATGTATATCTGTCTCATTCCTTCCTAGGCACTCAGAGACTGTTTTTAATTATAATTGCAGCATCCACCTTGGGATTCAATTCCATTCAATAGTGATTTGGCTTTTTGTGTTAGCTGTATTACTAAGGTGGCTGCATAAATTCAGTGATCATATAATTGAGATTTGTTATATCTCTTACTACTTGATAATACAGTAATCGTGTATATGTATTACATATGCTTATTCAAACACTCTTAGGTAATTTATTAAGTAATGCTGCCTGTGTGCGTATATTTCTTTACTTGATGATGTACTATATAAGCCCCCCTGTTAACAATATGTTCTTTAAGGTTACCCTTGTTTGTGGGATGGCTAGGCTGCTGTATTTTTTGTTATTACTTTTGCACCACACGTATTATGTAATTGTAAAGTGTTATTATCAGTACACAATGTTGCAACACTCTAACTCTGGTTCCTTGCTGGGGACTCAGACATTGGTTGTAATTGCAATTACAGCTTCCACCTTTGAGTTCAATTTCACTCAATACTATTTTAACTGTAACTATTGACTATGCTACTAAGGTGAATCTTCCGGATTGCCAAACAACCCGGTACTATGCCCTTATGAATTACTATTGTAATATTTACGATAATTCCCTAACTGCCGCTCTGCGCTGCTTTCACTGCAGCTGGGTTTGGCAATCTTGTCACTAATACAGGGTCTTGTTCGGTTGTAAATCTGTTGGCAACCGATGCTTCTGTTTAGCCAAGTCCCTTTTTGACACTAGTGAGAGTGCACTTGGGTTATTTGTTTAAATAAAGTTACCCATTAATTCTATTCAGGTTCTTATCACAGTTAAACGATTTAACGCCAACATGCACTCACACACTGTCTAATATAATCCCCATTACTTATTCAAATTTCAGCTATTTGAGATAGATTAAATTAAAACACACATATAACACTTTAGTGGGACCCCATCGTCCCACGCAACCCCCCTGACGCGTTTCGCCAGTTACGGCTTTATCAAAGGTGGCGGGCCGCCGATTTTCAAAGTCTTTATTTATTTTTAATTGCGGAAGTTCCGCCTCTACCGTATTCTCATTCGTTGATCTCGGCTGTCAATATTGTATGTACAGCCTATTGGGATCAATGTATCTGATGTTATGTTTTGTTTTAAGGTCGACTGATGGTTTTGTAATTTAAGGTGGACCTGTTTCTCTGCTCAATTCCTCCGATCTTCTGTTCCTATACCAATGCTCATTATTACAGTAAATTCGATAAATCATAGATATGACATTTATTATACTGTTATACTATTGTATTTTCCTCCTGTTTTATACTGTATTTTAAATAACATTGCTTATATAGATGTTGTGATCGACATATTTCGTTTATATCTAGTGAGAGGGAAATTCACTGTTTACTCATAATTGTATGTATCTCAATTCAGGGTGAATAGTTAGTTTATGTTTTTTACAGTGGTCTTGTGTTGTTTCTCATTTTTATCCTTATTGGTGTAATATTTTCTTGTAAAAAGTCATTATAGCAGCAAGAGAACAATAACTGCCTTCACTCCAGGTTCCTTTAAGTGTGGAACATGCTCCACATGTCAGTATATTAAGAAAACCAACATTATAACGGATAGGTTTGGTCAAACTCATAGAATCAACAAATACATAAGCTGCAACACTCAGGGGGTAGTCTATGTATTACAATGCACTTGCCAACTATATTATGTAGGCATGACGACCCGTAAGATAAGAATTCGCCTAATGGAACATCTTAGAAATATCAAAAATGCCAGAAAAGATGTGGATGATGGCAAAGCCATAACCAGTGTGGCATCACACTTTCTATTCAAACACAATTCTAGCCCCAAAGGTCTCCAATGTTGGGGAATAGAACACATTAAACTAGGAGTAAGGGGAGGAGACCTAGAAACAGCTCTGCTCAAAGCTGAGAGCAAGTGGATATATTTATTAAATACTGTACATCCAAATGGAATAAATGAAAATAACAACTTTTTTGTATTCCTATAAGAAATGGAAACAACAACTCCTGTATATTCCTATAGAGATGCATACATAGTTTTAAATACAGGAAAAAAATGAACCAAAATATATATACAAACAAAAACAATTTCAAGAACCCATGAAGAGTGGGTAATGGGATAAGGGGAAAACAAACAAGTTTTAAATAGTATTATTTAAATTCAAAATGCATTAATATTGTTTTTATCACATCACTTTACAAGGCACAATAGAGCACAATCACTAAGGTAACACCACAAGTTCACTTTGGAATACACACTGTTTTGAGAGCACCACAATGAATATGACACCAAGTAAGGTATTCAATAAGTAAAAGAGAATAATTTAATAAAATAATGTAAATACACCGACCCAATGTATGATAAACTAAAACCGACACCCAGGCACTGAAAAACAATAGAATAATTCACAACAACACAAGTCAAATCAAGAATAAGTTAGATGGGTATGGAAGCACCAAAAACACAAAGGATGCTATTTCCTTTCAATATGAGCACATAGGCACACATGGAAGCACTAATAAACACAAAGGATGCCAGTTCCTTTCAAAATGAGCACATAGGCAACAATCTCACTAAGAATCTCAATTCAATGAAAAATTAAATCACACACCAATACTTGAATAGAATTATAATCAATACAGCCAAAGTAAATACAAAGATTTAAACCAATTTCACTCAAGAATTAAACAAATATTTGAAAGTACAACATTTATATAAGAGCACATTTTGAACACATAATATACACTGCTAATCCAAAATAAACCAATAACACTGAACATAAATTAAAAATATACAATATATACCTCAAATAGATCCATAGATGCAATTATATACACAAAAATAAGTCAAAAACAAGATTTGAGAGAAAAAAAGCAAGAAATCCTATATTATAAAAGACAAGAGTTTGTCTGAAGCCGTCATGCGCAGTTCAGACAAACTCTTGCCGCTGCACGCGCACCCTTGGCCAGCTGTTCGCACGCGCAACCCACTTAGCATTGTTTGTTAGCACTTTGATTAACCTTACCGCACACTCACAAAACTGATTTGAGCCCCATTGTTTGTTAGCACTTTGATTTGAGCCCCCCGCACGCGCACGCGCACGCGAACCTTACCGCACACTCACAAAACTGATTTGAGCCCCATTGTTTGTTAGCACTTTGATTTGAGCCCCGCGCACGCGCACGCGCACGCGAACCTTAGTCGTTAGCCTACTAGCAATGCCCCCCGCACGCGAACCTTAGCTGTTAGCCTACTAGCAATGCGAACGCGCATGCGCACGCCAAGCCCTAGCCATTGACAACCCACTTAGCCTAACGCGCATGCGCACGCCAAGCCCTAGCCATTGACAACCCACTTAGCCTCAATGCGCATGCGCACGCGAACCCACGCGCACGCAACTAGCCGTTAAAAGCGTCGCGAGCCATAATACATTGCGCATTTCTATTGCACTGGCACTGAGAAAGGTCTTCATTTCAAAGCTCCGCAAAAAAAATCGACATTTAACCAAAAAACAAAAACCTCTTTACTTTACTTTAAAAGAATTGGCTCTTGAACCTCTTTACTTTAGTTTAAATAATTGGGTCTTGAAATTTTATGCCCTCAGGAAAAAAATTACCTCACGACTTATGCTGCGCATTTCTTTTGCACTGGCACTGAGATTATTTGAAAGCTCTGCAATTACCAAAAAAAAAATATCTACATTTAACATAAAAAAAAAAAAAATTTACTTTAAACATTTGCTCTTTAGTTTAAAAATTTGTACATAGTAAAAAAAAATACCTCACATTTGCTCTTTAGTTTAAAAATTTTAGTTTAAAAAAAAAATTGTTGAAAAAAAAAGTCCCTCAGGAAAAAATTTACCTCAGCACTTATGCTGAGAAAGGTCATTATTTGAAAGATCCGCAATTAGCAAAAAAAATCTACATTTAACAAAAAAAAAATATATATATTTAAAAATTTTAGGACTTATGTATGTGCTACATAGTACATAGTAAAAAAAAATACCTCACATTTGCTCTTTAGTTTAAAAATTTTAGTTTAAAAAAAAAATTGTTGAAAAAAAAAGTCCCTCAGGAAAAAATTTACCTCAGCACTTATGCTGAGAAAGGTCATTATTTGAAAGATCCGCAATTAGCAAAAAAAAAAAATCTACATTTAACAAAAAAAAAAAAAACTCTTTAAAAATTTTAGGACTTATGTATGTGCTACATAGTACATAGTCAAAAAAAATACCTCACATTTGCTCTTTAGTTTACAAATTTTAGTTTAAACAAAAAATTGTTGAAAAAAAAATGCCCTCAGGACTTATGTATGTGCTACATAGCACATATTAAAAACAATTAGCTCACGACTTAGGACTTATGTATGTGCTACATAGTACATAGTAACAATAAAATACCTCAGGACTTATGTATGTGCTAAATAGCACATACTAAACAAATATATGCTCATTTAAAAAAAAAAAAAAAAAAAACATTATTAAGCTCAAAAAAGTGCTCAACACTGTGCTAACAGCACACACAAAATATATATTTTAGGTTTTTTTAAAAAAAAAGGAATAATAGCCTCTTACAAGAGCACAACACTGTGCTAACAGCACATACAAAAAAAAACAATAATAGCCTCATACAAGAGCCCAACACTGTGCTAACAGCACATACAAAAAAAAGGAATAATAGGCTCAGGACTTATGTATGTGCTACATAGCACATACTACTGTGCGGATATATTAAAGAGCACAACACTGTGCTAACAGCACATAGTAGTTTAAAAAAAAAAAAAAAAAAAAAAAAACCTTAATACGATCAAAAAATAAATTTTAGGTTTTAAAAATAAAAAAGGATTAATAGGCTCATAAAAGAGCACAACACTGTGCTAACAGCACATAGAAAAGAAATATTTTAGTCATAAGCTCATAAAAGAGCTCAATACTGTGCTGCACAGCACATATAACATAACTATATTACTTTAAAAGAAAAAATAGGCACATAAAACAGCACAACACTGTGCTGCACTGCACATATAAAAAGTCTCAAACAGCACAACACTGTGCTGCACTGCACATATAAAAAGTCTCTATACAAATAAAAAAAAAAAGGAAATAAAGAGCGCCTAATACTACATAAGCAGCATTATAATAAACCCTTTGAAAAAAAAAAAACATATATACTGCATAAAAAAGGCAATAAAGAGTGCCTAATACTACATAAGCAGCATTATAAGAAACATTTTTTAAAAAACATATATACAGAATAAAAAAGGCAAAAAAAGAGCCTAATACTACATAAGCAGCATTATAATAAACTCTTTGAAAAAAACACATATATACTGCATAAAAAAGGCAATAAAGAGTGCCTAATACTACATAAGCAGCATTATAATTAACCCTTTGTAAAAAAAAATCATATATACTGCATAAAAAAGCCAATAAAGAGTGCCTAATACTACATAAGCTGAATTTTAATCAACCTTTTTAAGAAAACATATAAAAACATATATACTGCATAAAAAAGTGTCTTAAAAAAGGACATAATACAAAAAAAGAGTGTTTAAAACAAAGTAAAGAGTGACAAACACGCCTAATGTCTACAAGAAAATAAAGAGCGCCTAAGACTGCATGAACAAAAATTAAGACTGCAAAAAACAAAGTTACTAAGAAACCGTAAAAAACATATATACTGCATAAAAAGGCAATCAAGAGTGCCTAATACTACATAAGCAGCATTATAACAAACATTTTTAAGAAAAAATATATATACTGTATAAAAAAGCCCATAAAGAGTGCCTAATACTAATAAACCGTAAAAAACATATATACTGCATAAAAAAAAGTGTATAAAAAAAGTGCATAAAAAAAAAAGTGTGTTTAAAACAAAGTAAAGAGTGACAAACACGCCTAATGTCTACAACAAAATAAAGAGTGACTAAGACTGCATGAAAAAAAATTAAAACTGCCAAAAAAAAAAAAAAAAGTGTATTGTCTAAAAAAAAGTGTGCCTAACATTGCCTAATACAAAATAAAGACTATCTAAAAAAATAAAGACTGCCGATATAACAAAGAGAGTGCCTAAAAAAAAAGGGAAATAAAGAGACTGCCTAAAACAAATAAAGAGACTGCATAAACAGCATAAAAAAGGCAATAAAGAGTGCCTAATACTACATAAGCAGCATAAACACGCCTAATGTCTACAACAAAATAAAGAGTGCCTAAGACTGCATTAAAAAAAAATAACACTGCCAAAAACAAAATAAAAAGTGTATAAAACAAAGTAAAGAGTGCCTAAGACTTTGTTAAACAAAATAAAGATTGTCTAAAAAAAAAAAAGTGTGCCTAACATTGCCTAATACAAAATAAAGACTGCCGATCTAACAAAGAGAGTGCCTAAAAGACTGCCTAAAACAAATAAAGACACTGCATAAACAGCATAAAAAAGGCAATAAAGAGTGCCTAATACTACATAAGCAGCATTATAAAAAATTTATAAAAAAAAAACATATATACAACATAAAAAAGGCAATAAAGAGTGCCTAATACTACATAAGCAGCATTATAACAAACCTATTTAAAAAAACATATATACAGCATAAAAAAGGCAATAAAGAGTGCCTAATAATAATAAACCTTAAAAAACATATATACTGCATAAAAAAAAGTGACTACAAAGAAGTGCATAAAAAAAAAAAAAAAGTCTTTAAAACAAACTAAAGAGTGCTGCATAAACATAAAAATAGAAGAATGCCTCCTAAAAGAATTTTAACACAGGAAGATGCAGAAAACGTTAAACGCAGAAGAAAAGAAACTCAACGTATACGACGGACACATATGACTGAACAACAAAGGGTAACTCTACGCAAAAAGGATTCTTCAAAAAAACGGATTTGTAGGGCCAATATGACTGCTCAGGAAAAATGTCTCCAACTGGACATGCAAAGATCACGTTCTGCTGCACGTAGAAAAAAAAAAAAAATAGTACTAACATCACTATCACTAATCAATATAACAAAAGTTATAACCATTCACTATTTAATGAAGACAATGTTCCGATGCACACATGTGGTCAACTTAATGTTTATTGCACATTTTGCATGGCAAAGCATTTTCCAGAGGAACAACCAAGCGATAAGCTTTTTAATAAATGCTGCAATAAAGGAAAAATAACATTACCTCATATACAAATTTCACCACTGATCCAACAACTAATGACTGGACAACACACACATTCAAAGAATTTTATGCAAAATATCCGTTCTATAAATAGTGCATTGGCGTTTGCATCAATGGGAGCAAACATTGCACCACCTCCAGGATATGGCCCATACTGTTTTAGAATAAATGGCCAAATTTATCACCGATCTGGTGCTTTGCATCCAGAAAATGATGATCAACGCAAATTTGCACAACTCTACATTTTGAGTCCTGAGGAAGCTGCGGACCAACGAGCAGCACTAAAAGAAAATTCAGGATGTCACATTGAACTTTTGAGGGAGTTAAGTTCATATATGTCTCAGTATAACCCTTTTGCAAAAGCATGTAAAATGCTCTATGAGGTAGAGCAAGAATGCATCCATGAAGCATCTTTAAATGGAGTTCAAAATTCTAAAGTTTCAATGGTAATTCTGCAGGACAGAACATCAGATTACCGAAGATATAACGTACAAAGAGTTAATGAGGTTGCTGTTATTTTCCAAAATTCTGATGGTGAACCTCCTCTTGAACGTGACCTTCTTATTCATTGCCGATCTACAGATCAAACAAAAAAAACTGAAAGAATAAGTGTTTTAGATCCTAATCTTGAACCATTGCTGTATCCTTTGTTGTTTCCATATGGGGACCAAAGTTGGGGTTCCAATATTGCTCTTAACTACAGGCCAACATCAATTAGTGATGTACAAAGAAGAGTAACCACCAATCCAAGGATAAGAGTTAGCCAAATGAAATACTACTCTTACAGAATTTCAATTAGGGATCAATTCAATCCTTTCCTTAGTGCTGGCAAGTTGACGCAGCAGTACTTTGTTGATGCTTATGTCAAGACTGAGGCCAACAGACTCAACTATATACGTCAAAATCAATCTAATCTTCGCATTGAAAAATATACAGGATTAATGGATTACATTCAAAGTGAGGCTGCTGCACAGGGCCTGATGCCTGGAAAAGCAGTTATTTTGCCATCATCTTTTCAGGGAAGTCCACGAAATATGGCCCAAAACTACCATGATGCTATGGCCATTGTTAGAAAATATGGAAAACCGGATTACTTCATCACCATGACCTGCAACCCTAAATGGCCTGAGATACTTGATAACCTATTAGAAGGTCAAGCAGTGGAGTTCAGACCAGATTTGGTAGCAAGAGTTTTCAATCTCAAATTAAATTCTCTTTTGAATGATATCTTGAACAAACATGTTCTTGGAAGTCCTTGCGCAAAAGTGCATGTAATAGAGTTTCAAAAAAGAGGATTACCACATGCTCATATCCTTTTAATATTGAAAGCCGAAGACAAGCCAAATGATGCTGAAACCATTGACACTTTTATATCAGCTGAAATTCCTGATGAACATATTTATCCAAGACTACATGCTATTGTAATAAAGCATATGATACACGGTCCATGTGGAGAACATAATTTAAATTCTCCATGCATGGTTGATGGTAATTGCAGCAAGAATTTTCCGAAAAATTTTCAAGAAGAAACTTTAATTAATGTTGATGGATATCCGCGATATTGGAGACAAAAAAATGAGACCACTGTAATTGTCAAAGGGAAAAAAATTGACAACTCATGGGTAGTTCCATATAGCCCATACTTCTGCTTGAAATACAACTGCCATATAAATGTAGAGAGTTGTGTTTCTGTTAAAAGTGTTAAATATCTCTTCAAATATGTATATAAAGGTTACGATTGTGCAAATATTTCCATTAAGGAACATAATACACTACAGCATGATGAAATTCAAAATTTTTTGGACACAAGATATGTCAGTGCTCCTGAAGCTGTTTGGAGGTTGTATGGTTTTTTGATGCACCATCAAACACATACAATAATAAGACTTCAAGTTCATCTTCCAGGCGAACAAGATGTATATTTCCATAATGAAAACGTACAATTAGCTGCAGAAAAGGCACAAGACAGGGATACCACTTTGACAGCATACTTTAAGTTGAATGTGGATAATAATGCGGCACGTGAATTTTTTTACTCTGACATTCCTCAACATTTTGTATTTGATGTAAAAACCCGTAAGTGGAATCCAAGACAAAGAGGAGCAAATACAACAATTGGCAGATTGTATAATGTAAATATTTCATCAGATTTGGAGAGATTTTGTTTGAGGTTACTGCTCTTGCACTTAAAAGGAGCAATATCCTTTAAGGACTTACGAACTGTTAATGGACAAGTTTGTCACACATTCAAAGAAGCTGCCCAAAAGCTTTCACTTTTAGATGACGACGCTACATGGGATCTTACACTTAATGAATCAGCATCTCAACAAATGCCTAAACAAATGAGGGAACTTTTTGCTTATTTGTGTATCTTTGTTGTCCCACCTAATGTCCCACAACTCTGAAAAATACAAACATGATCTTTATGAAGATTATTCACGTCATGAAGACCACATTGATGATTGCAAAAGTTGCAAAAATTTGGCATTAACAGATATTCAAAATGTTCTCATATTGCATGGTAAACGTTGTGAAGATTTTGGACTACCCAATCCATCAAACTTCATTCCAGAAATGCAATTCAACTATGTTACACAGTTGGAAGCCCAAGTTGGAGCACAACTTCAAGAAGCATTAAACATCGAGCAAAAAGCTGCATTTGACAATGTAATGTCTGCAATTGATAATGAAAATTTACCACACAGATGTTTTTTTATTGATGGACCTGGTGGAAGTGGCAAGACTTATTTATATAAAACATTATTGAGTACTTTACGTGGACGCACAGATGGAGTTCTTCCTGTTGCCTCTACAGGAATAGCAGCTAATCTCCTTGATGGTGGCAGAACTTACCATTCACAGTTTAAGCTTCCAATTCCATTACTGGAAACATCAACATCAAATATGAGAATGACTTCAAAAGATGCAGAGTTCATACGTAATGCTAAATTGCTTATTTGGGATGAGGCCTCAATGACACCCGGTATAGCTCTAAAATGTGTAAATAAGCTCCTTCAGGAAATTATGCAGAACAATAAGCCATTTGGTGGAAAAGTTATACTCCTTGGTGGAGACTTCAGACAAACACTCCCAGTTCTTCCTCATTGCAATAGAACTGCTATTGTGGAAGCTACTATAAAGTTCTATGATCACTGGGATAAATTCAAAATTTTAAAATTGAAGAATAATGTGCGTTCAGTGGATCCAGAATTTAGCAATTGGCTACTAAAATTAGGACAGGGTTCATTAAATAATTTAGAGGGCCTTCCTGAGGATTTAGTTGAGATCCCTTCCAAATTAATATGCCATGATTGTATCATATCTGAAATTTTTGGAAAAAGACTTCTTCCATCTGATCTTCACAGTTTTTCAAAAAAGGCCATTTTGTGTACAAAAAATTGTCATGTTGATCAAATCAATGAGCATGTATTAAATTTACTCGATGGTGATGAAAAAATATATCTGAGTTCAGATTCAATTGATGATCAGACAGATGAAGATGCACAAAACTATCCCATAGAGTTTCTAAACGAATTAGCTCCATCAGGAATGCCTCTTCATAAGTTAAAAATAAAATTGGGAAGTATTATTATGTTGCTCAGAAATCTGAACACAAAAAGAGGTCTGTGCAATGGAACAAGATTGATAGTTAAAGATCTTAAGCCAAATCTATTAATTGCAGAAGTACTCACAGGAACAGCTAAAAAAGAAATGGTGTTTATTCCAAGAATAGATTTAGCCCCTGCCAACACTGAACTACCATTCATTTTACGAAGGAGACAGTTTCCAATCAAACTTGCATTTGCAATGACCATCAACAAATCACAAGGTCAAACGTTAGACAAAGTAGGAATATTTCTTCCAGAACCAGTATTCAGTCATGGACAACTTTATGTTGCAATGTCTCGAGTTCGTACATCATCTGATGTCAAAATTAAGATACTTCAAAGTTCAAAGCAAGGAAAGATATTACCAAACAGTGATAAAATTTTTACAAAAAACATTGTTTATAAAGAAATATACTTTAAATAAATAAATAAGTTGTGTATTTTTAATTAGTTAGAAGTAATTTTGTATTATTTAGAGCAACAATATTCTTCATGTACAAATTAAACTTTATTTTAATTTAATTTACTATAAATAAAAATATGACTTTATGTCTACTTTAATGTTTATATCTTATGTTATTTTTTTGAATAAAAAAAAAAAAAAAAAAAAAAATCATTTTGGCCCGTGTACACGGGCTTTAACACTAGTATTACATAATTCAATAGCAATCATGTAAACACACAGACAGTGAAAAATAGTAAACACATATATACAGGAAAACGATGATCATATAATCTCATGCAGGGGGACAACACTACCAATGCCCTTAGTAGAAATGATTATTATAGTCGTGTTATTGTTAATCATGTGATTTATTTAAAAATGAGGGTTATTAAAAAATAATGTGGTTTGATCTAGACAGTTAAATCATGTGAGAGAAGAAAATGAACAACTAAAGAACGCAATACTACTAATAACCACACTCCTTTTTACAAGAAAATATTACACCAATAAGGATAAAAATGAGAAACAACACAAGACCACTGTTAAAAAACGTAAACTAACTATTCACCCTGAATTGAGATACATACAATTATGAGTAAACAGTGAATTTCCCTCTCACTAAACGAAATATGTCGATCACAACATCTATATAAGCAATGTTATTTAAAATACAGTATAAAACAGGAGGAAAATACAATAGTATAACAGTATAATAAATGTCATATCTATGATTTATCGAATTTACTGTAATAATGAGCATTGGTATAGGAACAGAAGATCGGAGGAATTGAGCAGAGAAACAGGTCCACCTTAAATTACAAAACCATCAGTCGACCTTAAAACAAAACATAACATCAGATACATTGATCCCAATAGGCTGTACATACAATATTGACAGCCGAGATCAACGAATGAGAATACGGTAGAGGCGGAACTTCCGCAATTGAAAATAAATAAAGACTTTGAAAATCGGCGGCCCGCCACCTTTGATAAAGCCGTAACTGGCGAAACGCGTCAGGGGGGTTGCGTGGGACGATGGGGTCCCACTAAAGTGTTATATGTGTGTTTTAATTTAATCTATCTTAAATAGCTGAAATTTGAATAAGTAATGGGGATTATATTAGACAGTGTGTGAGTGCATGTTGGCGTTAAATCGTTTAACTGTGATAAGAACCTGAATAGAATTAATGGGTAACTTTATTTAAACAAATTACCCAAGTGCACTCTCACTAGTGTCAAAAAGGGACTTGGCTAAACAGAAGCATCGGTTGCCAACAGATTTACAACCGAACAAGACCCCGTATTAGTGACAAGATTGCCAAACCCAGCTGTAGTGAAAACAGCGCAGAGCGGCAGTTAGGGAATTATCGTAAATATTACAATAGTAATTCATAAGGGCATAGTACCGGGTTGTTTGGCAATCCGGAAGATTCACCTTAGTAGCATAGTCAATAGTTACAGTTAAAATAGTATCGAGTGAAATTGAACTCAAAGGTGGAAGCTGTAATTGCAATTACAACCAATGTCTGAGTCCCCAGCAAGGAACCAGAGTTAGAGTGTTGCAACATTGTGTACTGATAATAACACTTTACAATTACATAATACGTGTGGTGCAAAAGTAATAACAAAAAATACAGCAGCCTAGCCATCCCACAAACAAGGGTAACCTTAAAGAACATATTGTTAACAGGGGGGCTTATATAGTACATCATCAAGTAAAGAAATATACGCACACAGGCAGCATTACTTAATAAATTACCTAAGAGTGTTTGAATAAGCATATGTAATACATATACACGATTACTGTATTATCAAGTAGTAAGAGATATAACAAATCTCAATTATATGATCACTGAATTTATGCAGCCACCTTAGTAATACAGCTAACACAAAAAGCCAAATCACTATTGAATGGAATTGAATCCCAAGGTGGATGCTGCAATTATAATTAAAAACAGTTTCTGAGTGCCTAGGAAGGAATGAGACAGATATACATATAGTAGCCCAGCCACCCACAAAAATAAGGGTAACCATAAAAGAAATATTGTGAACAGTGGGGCTTAGAAAGAAAACTATCAGTATCAAGAAATTCATGCACACTGGTGTTATTATTTAATTCATTATCCAAGAGTGTATAAATAAATACATGCAATATAAATACAGGATCACTTTATTTCCAAGGAGTGAGAAAAATAAAAGATCTCAAATGTATGGCCACTGAATCTATTATAGAATATAAGTGGAATATACAAATAAACTCTGAATATAAGTGATACCCAAACCAGGGCATCTGTACACCAACACAATAAAGTAAAGTGAATTTCAAAATACTAAACCACAACCAAGATCTATGTACAAACGTGAATAAAACTTGATAATCCCTGCTGTCACTCAGGCTTGATTTAAAACAATTTTACACCAATACAAGCCTCAAAAAATATATGAGACATCAAAATATCATAAACACCCATTACAAGGCTCTTATCAACCTTATTTGACAAATACAATGGAGTACCGATTGATCTAACAAAATTACATATAAAAGTATTAGAGAATCAACCGGTCACTTGAATAGTTTGATAATAACCTGAAACAATTACCACCAGCCATTAGAGATAGAGAAATTTTAATTTGTTCATGTCCACCCATTCTTTTTAAAGTGAAAAATAAAGGTTAAATTTTAAAAGGTAATAGTGGCTCTACCCCAGTCTGGGCAGAGAGTGCTACATAGCATTTCTTTCCAGGGATTACATCCCAATTTTTCTGCAAGTTCAGTATTAGATGCTAGCACCACTCCCCAAAGGAATATAAAATATAGATACTAAAATTAAATACAGTATCTTAAATAATTGAAACCAATGAGGAGCTTGCCTATATAGTGCCCTTGTTATCCTTGTGTGTTGAATACGTAAATTTTTACCTGACAATATCAGGTTTTCCTAAACAAGGAGCACACAGACTGTAGCAAAATGAGTTACTCGTGGGATCAAGATCGAAAAGCAAGACAGTTAAAAAGAACAGCAGATTTCAATGAAGTCTTTGACGAAAGTAACACCACTCCTAGTGGAAGTGCAGGAAGTAGCACACTAGAGGGAGCATTAAAAGAAATACATAAAACTATGTACAAACAGGATAAATCCTGGTGGAATAAGCATTTCTTTGAGAAATACATAGAGAAAAATTAATTCCCAGGGGCCTGAGGATACAGCTATTCCCAGCATTTCAATTTAAAAATCAATCACTAACAACAGAGTGGGAAGAAGCACTGAGTGAATGCTCCAAAAAATTAATGAAAATTCTAATGAAGCATGACCAAACCGAATATGACAGATTGGAGGCCTTAATAAAGGAACAAAATGAAGTCCTCAAGAAATTTGAAACAAATTCAAACTTTGAAAAACTATATAAAACATATCAGAAAGAGCTAGATCGATATGAAGAGGAATTGAAAAACTCCAAGATAGGGAAACTAAATCGTGATATACAAGATTTCTCCAATCAAAAGGTATACAGATGGAGGCAAAAAGGTTTTTTTAAAAATCCTACTAAAAACACCAGAGTAAATATCGTCCAAAGTGACATTTCTGACACGGATGGAGATGACACAGAATCAGCCAATGAGGAAAATCCAAGTACCTCTACGGCAACCCACAATACTGGAATTAACACTAGGAACAAGAGAAAACAGAATTTTTTAGACCAAGGAGAGGGGGGAGACAGATCAGAAGGGGAGGGAGGTATAAACAAAAGACCAGCCAGAGATCGCAATCACAAACCGCAAGGTCACAAGAACTGGAGAGACCCCGAGAGCACCGAGCCCCTTCTCCAAACTAGGGACGAAGCAATGAGAGTGATAAATCTATCTGAAAAACCTTTAAACAAATCACATGTTTCTATCTTGTCTAAAGGATTATCCTTTTATCCATCACAGGATACCAATAAGTTTGAAGTAATCAAAGACATTCAGTTATATCTAAGAAAAATAGCCTTGAAAAAACAGTTCAATACTACACCTCCACTGGAAGGATGGAGCATGGAGGAATTAAGCAGCTTAAAAGACTTAGAAGAACTATTGGATGAAAATACCAATGAAAGAGAACAAAAATGGAGAAGTAAATTAAGAAATAAATCTACCTATGTTCCAAAAAATATTCACTTGCCTCAAATACAAGTTTTTAACAATTTGGTCTGTCAAGAAATCACAGATTTAAAATTGGATCCCAAAATACATAACCTATCCTACAAAGAGAAAATGGCACTCAGAGAAATGCAAGACTGGGAGGATGTGGTCATTCGCAATTCGGACAAAGGGGGCAATATCGTAATTTGGCCTTTGGAAATGTACTTAAGAGAAGTAAACAAACAACTCAATGACAAAAAATGTTATTCGAAACTGTTATTTAACCCCATTGAGGGATACCAACAAATCTACAATTATATGATTTGTAAAGCATACAAAGATGCAGTAATAACGGAAAAAGAAAGGAAATTTCTGGAAGTACCTAATCCAAAAGTGGCCACATTATATCTCATTCCAAAAATACACAAAAACCAGACAAACCCCCCAGGGAGACCTATACTATCCGGTATAGGTTGCCTTACAGAGAAAGCGAGTCAATATATTGACCATAGATTAAGAAACTTTGTACAAGAATTGCCCTCTTATGTTCAGGACACCATGGAGGTCCTACAAAAGTTAGACAACATCTATATAGAAAAAACGACATGGCTGGTAACATCTGACGTGGAAGCGTTATACACATCCATAGACCATGATAAGGGAGTACAGGCGGTAAAATATTTTTTGACACAAAAATCTGAAGAAGATGAAAACCATAATAAATTCATCATTGACTTACTGAAATTTGTCTTACAATATAATTTTTTCACCTTTGATAATGGTTTTTATTTGCAGACACGAGGAACAGCAATGGGGACAGCATGCGCCCCCACTTACGCCAATTTATTTATGGGTTGGTGGGAGGCTGAGCATGTATTCACTGAAAATAATACCCAATACACTGACTACATACCCCTATGGATAAGATTCATTGACAATATTTTATTCATATGGGAGGGCTCTTATGAAACACTACAAGAGTTCCTAGCCATATTAAATCAAAATGATTTAAACATCAGGTTAACATCCGAAATGAGTAAAAAAGAAATTGCTTTCCTTGATCTAAGAATAATCAAAGAGGAAGATGGAAGAATCACCACGGATCTGTACAGGAAGAAGACTGCAACAAACAGCGTATTACACAAATCAAGTGCTCATGCACCAGGTACCCTAAGAGGATTACCAACAGGGGAATTTTTAAGAACTAGACGCAACTGTACAGATTTGAACACCTTTAAAATAAGGGCGAAAGAACTGGAAGAAAGGCTAACTATCAGAGGATATAGTAAGACAAGTATTAGAAGAGCAAGAAACAAAGCGATGAACACCAATAGGAGAGAACTCCTAAAAAAGAAAAACAAATTAAAGGACAATAAAACAAGATTGATCTTAACTTACACTTCACAGACCAACCAAATCAAAGAAATCATCCAAAAGCATTGGCATATTTTAACATCAGATCCAGCATTGAGAGTGCAACTGGGAGACAAACCAGAGATTGGATATAGACGAGCCAAAAATATGAAAGACATGTTAACACAAAGTCATTATAGCAGCAAGAGAACAATAACTGCCTTCACTCCAGGTTCCTTTAAGTGTGGAACATGCTCCACATGTCAGTATATTAAGAAAACCAACATTATAACGGATAGGTTTGGTCAAACTCATAGAATCAACAAATACATAAGCTGCAACACTCAGGGGGTAGTCTATGTATTACAATGCACTTGCCAACTATATTATGTAGGCATGACGACCCGTAAGATAAGAGTTCGCTTAATGGAACATCTTAGAAATATCAAAAATGCCAGAAAAGATGTGGATGATGGCAAAGCCATAACCAGTGTGGCATCACACTTTCTATTCAAACACAATTCTAGCCCCAAAGGTCTCCAATGTTGGGGAATAGAACACATTAAACTAGGAGTAAGGGGAGGAGACCTAGAAACAGCTCTGCTCAAAGCTGAGAGCAAGTGGATATATTTATTAAATACTATACATCCAAATGGAATAAATGAAAATAACAACTTTTTTGTATTCCTATAAGAAATGGAAACAACAACTCCTGTATATTCCTATAGAGATGCATACATAGTTTTAAATACAGGAAAAAAATGAACCAAAATATATATACAAACAAAAACAATTTCAAGAACCCATGAAGAGTGGGTAATGGGATAAGGGGAAAACAAACAAGTTTTAAATAGTATTATTTAAATTCAAAATGCATTAATATTGTTTTTTATCACATCACTTTACAAGGCACAATAGAGCACAATCACTAAGGTAACACCACAAGTTCACTTTGGAATACACACTGTTTTGAGAGCACCACAATGAATATGACACCAAGTAAGGTATTCAATAAGTAAAAGAGAATAATTTAATAAAATAATGTAAATACACCGACCCAATGTATGATAAACTAAAACCGACACCCAGGCACTGAAAAACAATAGAATAATTCACAACAACACAAGTCAAATCAAGAATAAGTTAGATGGGTATGGAAGCACAAAAAACACAAAGGATGCTATTTCCTTTCAATATGAGCACATAGGCACACATGGAAGCACTAATAAACACAAAGGATGCCAGTTCCTTTCAAAATGAGCACATAGGCAACAATCTCACTAAGAATCTCAATTCAATGAAAAATTAAATCACACACCAATACTTGAATAGAATTATAATCAATACAGCCAAAGTAAATACAAAGATTTAAACCAATTTCACTCAAGAATTAAACAAATATTTGAAAGTACAACATTTATATAAGAGCACATTTTGAACACATAATATACACTGCTAATCCAAAATAAACCAATAACACTGAACATAAATTAAAAATATACAATATATACCTCAAATAGATCCATAGATGCAATTATATACACAAAAATAAGTCAAAAACAAGATTTGAGAGAAAAAAAGCAAGAAATATTACATAATTCAATAGCAATCATGTAAACACACAGACAGTGAAAAATAGTAAACACATATATACAGGAAAACGATGATCATATAATCTCATGCAGGGGGACAACACTACCAATGCCCTTAGTAGAAATGATTATTATAGTCGTGTTATTGTTAATCATGTGATTCATTTAAAAATGAGGGTTATTAAAAAATAATGTGGTTTGATCTAGACAGTTAAATCATGTGAGAGAAGAAAATGAACAACTAAAGAACGCAATACTACTAATAACCACACTCCTTTTTACAAGAAAATATTACACCAATAAGGATAAAAATGAGAAACAACACAAGACCACTGTTAAAAAACATAAACTAACTATTCACCCTGAATTGAGATACATACAATTATGAGTAAACAGTGAATTTCCCTCTCACTAAACGAAATATGTCGATCACAACATCTATATAAGCAATGTTATTTAAAATACAGTATAAAACAGGAGGAAAATACAATAGTATAACAGTATAATAAATGTCATATCTATGATTTATCGAATTTACTGTAATAATGAGCATTGGTATAGGAACAGAAGATCGGAGGAATCGAGCAGAGAAACAGGTCCACCTTAAATTACAAAACCATCAGTCGACCTTAAAACAAAACATAACATCAGATACATTGATCCCAATAGGCGGTACATACAATATTGACAGCCGAGATCAACGAATGAGAATACGGTAGAGGCGGAACTTCCGCAATTGAAAATAAATAAAGACTTTGAAAATCGGCGGCCCGCCACCTTTGATAAAGCCGTAACTGGCGAAACGCGTCAGGGGGTTGCGTGGGACGATGGGGTCCCACTAAAGTGTTATATGTGTGTTTTAATTTAATCTATCTCAAATAGCTGAAATTTGAATAAGTAATGGGGATTATATTAGACAGTGTGTGAGTGCATGTTGGCGTTAAATCGTTTAACTGTGATAAGAACCTGAATAGAATTAATGGGTAACTTTATTTAAACAAATAACCCAAGTGCACTCTCACTAGTGTCAAAAAGGGACTTGGCTAAACAGAAGCATCGGTTGCCAACAGATTTACAACCGAACAAGACCCCGTATTAGTGACAAGATTGCCAAACCCAGCTGTAGTGAAAACATCGCAGAGCGGCAGTTAGGGAATTATTGTAAATATTACAATAGTAATTCATAAGGGCATAGTACCGGGTTGTTTGGCAATCCGGAAGATTCACCTTAGTAGCATAGTCAATAGTTACAGTTAAAATAGTATCGAGTGAAATTGAACTCAAAGGTGGAAGCTGTAATTGCAATTACAACCAATGTCTGAGTCCCCAGCAAGGAACCAGAGTTAGAGTGTTGCAACATTGTGTACTGATAATAACACTTTACAATTACATAATACGTGTGGTGCAAAAGTAATAACAAAAAATACAGCAGCCTAGCCATCCCACAAACAAGGGTAACCTTAAAGAACATATTGTCAACAGGGGGGCTTATATAGTACATCATCAAGTAAAGAAATATACGCACACAGGCAGCATTACTTAATAAATTACCTAAGAGTGTTTGAATAAGCATATGTAATACATATACACGATTACTGTATTATCAAGTAGTAAGAGATATAACAAATCTCAATTATATGATCACTGAATTTATGCAGCCACCTTAGTAATACAGCTAACACAAAAAGCCAAATCCCTATTGAATGGAATTGAATCCCAAGGTGGATGCTGCAATTATAATTAAAAACAGTCTCTGAGTGCCTAGGAAGGAATGAGACAGATATACATATAGTAGCCCAGCCACCCACAAAAATAAGGGTAACCATAAAAGAAATATTGTGAACAGTGGGGCTTAGAAAGAAAACTATCAGTATCAAGAAATTCATGCACACTGGTGTTATTATTTAATTCATTATCCAAGAGTGTATAAATAAATACATGCAATATAAATACAGGATCACTTTATTTCCAAGGAGTGAGAAAAATAAAAGATCTCAAATGTATGGCCACTGAATCTATTATAGAATATAAGTGGAATATACAAATAAACTCTGAATATAAGTGATACCCAAACCAGGGCATCTGTACACCAACACAATAAAGTAAAGTGAATTTCAAAATACTAAACCACAACCAAGATCTATGTACAAACGTGAATAAAACTTGATAATCCCTGCTGTCACTCAGGCTTGATTTAAAACAATTTTACACCAATACAAGCCTCAAAAAATATATGAGACATCAAAATATCATAAACACCCATTACAAGGCTCTTATCAACCTTATTTGACAAATACAATGGAGTACCGATTGATCTAACAAAATTACATATAAAAGTATTAGAGAATCAACCGGTCACTTGAATAGTTTGATAATAACCTGAAACAATTACCACCAGCCATTAGAGATAGAGAAATTTTAATTTGTTCATGTCCACCCATTCTTTTTAAAGTGAAACATAAAGGTTAAATTTTAAAAGGTAATAGTGGCTCTACCCCAGTCTGGGCAGAGAGTGCTACATAGCATTTCTTTCCAGGGATTACATCCCAATTTTTCTGCAAGTTCAGTATTAGATGCTAGCACCACTCCCCAAAGGAATATAAAATATAGATACTAAAATTAAATACAGTATCTTAAATAATTGAAACCAATGAGGAGCTTGCCTATATAGTGCCCTTGTTATCCTTGTGTGTTGAATACATCTAATGGTATTTTGGTAAAATATATCTCTATAAATAGATAGATAGATAGATAGATAGATAGATATAGATGATTATATATAGGTATATATAAAAGCAGATATAGATAGGAATATCTATTTAAAAATTACATAGAACATATTCTGCTATGTGCAGAACATTGGAATGTGAAATATTTACAGTACATACACAGTTAAAGGGACACTGTACCCACAAATTTTATTCCGTGATTCATATTGAGCATGAAATTTCAATCAAATTTCAAATTTACTCCTATGATCAAATTTTCTTCATTCTCTTGGTATCTTTATTTGAAATGCAAGAATGTAAGTTTAGATGCCGTCCCATTTTTTTTTAACAACTTGGGTTGTCCTTGCTGATTGGTGGATAAATTCATCCACCAATAAAAAAGTGCTGTCCAGAGTACTGAAACCAAAATAACGGTTAGAAGCCTTCATAGCAAGAGAACGAAGATAAATTGATAATAGGAGTAAATTACAAAGTGGATTAAAATTGCATGTGTCCCTTTAAACACTTTATTAAATATGAATATTGCATAAATATGTTTTTACATGTTTTCATCTACTTAACAATGCTTTATATGTGTATATATATCTGTAAATACATATATACACATATAAATAAATACATACATACATATGTACACACACATATATATATATATATATATATATACATACATACACGCATACAGTTTTAGACATGTATATGTATGCATCTCTATGTTAAAGCCCTTTGCCTGTCTTTTTTTCGAGCACCTGAGGCCTCATATCTTTGAGCCCTTATAACTTTTTTTGTGCATTTTTATTTTGAAATAATGTTATTAGATAGTGTTATTATGAGTGTAACTGTACTTTCTACTGTATTTTTGCACTCAAGCAATTTTGTTTACTTTCAATAAGTGAAAAACCAACGCACACAAACACCTGCGATAAAACCCATTTTTGCTTGTACGTAACTTTTTTATAACTAAAACATAAAGCAGAACCGTCTAGCAGCGCTTCTTAAAAAAGATCCAATCAGGGGCGTGTCTATGCAGCGATTCTGAGTGGTCGCACTCTCCTTGAGCCTCTCCTTGTCCTTAGCTGCTGATTTTTTACTTATTCCTACAGTTTAAACGCTATCTTCGACTACAATATCAATAATCAGCTCTATTCTGAGCATATCATTGCTTTCTGAACAGTATACGTGACATCGGAGCCCAGGATTGGGCATTTTAGGCCTGAAGCGGCGGCTTACACCAGGCGGCGTTCCCCCCTCGACAAGCCAAGGTACCCGACCATAATTGGTTACAGCATACCTACATCGCTTAGTACTATTGGAGCTAATACCAAACTACATTAAAGAAATATAATACCACAGTGTTGCATCATTTTTATTTACATTTTATTAAAATTAAAAGAAATACAATGTAGAGATGCATAGATTTTTTTATTAGAGGGGCCAGCAGTTGTGAACATTAGTGGGACTGGGGAAGTTGTAGATACACTTCATTTTTTTGCCCCTTTAGCCCGCGCCGCAATTTCCACAAATAGTTTTCCCGGCTGCTTTTGCTTGTTTGTACTTTGCTCTTCCCCTGCCCAATTTCACTATGAATCTTGTGGGCATGCCATGAGGCTTGTGAAGTTGCGCTGCTAGGCTAAACCTGCCTGCCTATCTGTGCTCACTCCTCAGTGACGTGTGGAGCAGTGGAGTCACTCACTGCTGTTCTGTCTCTCTAAACGGGAAGCGTGGCATACAATGTCTTAATACAATAATAATACAAATGTACAACCTCCAATGCTCTAAAAGAACAAATGGTATATGATGATTACAATGTTATATTCAATATAGTACAAATATAAACAAATTGTGAATAACAAAACCTCCACATTTTTTATCACTTATTTTTGGTTCCTGTAATTCCAACATTTTTATTTTATTCAAAAGGGGGCAGTCATATGATTAATAGAATTACTGGTAGAAAACCCTTTATCCAAACTGTTTGGGAGTGGAAAAGGTTTGGATTTCAGAATAGTTTGGATTTTGGGATATTTGCATCTTTAAAAATGGGATAGTTTGGAGAGGGGATGGAACCAAGTGTAAACAACAATATCTTATGTCATTTAGGCAATATTTGCATGTCATAATAAAGCTTACACAGCAAAAGTTAGTTTTATATCATTTTTAATAATTCTGCATACATAGTACATTCAGAACGATAGTACAGTACTGTAATCAGAAAGGTAATATTTGGGTTTTTTAATTTCTTTTGTTGTTTTTTTTGTTGTTGTTTTAAATAAATATAGACTATTATTTGCATTTTAGAACAAACAAACAAAAAACAAAGACCCAGACATAGAAGATTATAAATTACAGGCAGGGAAAAATAGTTATTTTTGATTATTTATTTAAAAAAAAAATCTTAATTTTGGTTTCCAGATTTGGGGATTTGTACCTGTATATACAGGGAGTACAGAATTATTAGGCAAATGAGTATTTTGACCACATCATCCTCTTTATGCATGTTGTCTTATTCCAAGCTGTATAGGCTCGAAAGCCTACTACCAATTAAGCATATTAGCTGATGTGCATCTCTGTAATGAGAAGGGGTGTGGTCTAATGACATCAACACCCTATATCAGGTGTGCATAATTATTAGGCAACTTCCTTTCCTTTGGCAAAATGGGTCAAAAGAAGGACTTGACAGGCTCAGAAAAGTCAAAAATAGTGAGATATCTTGCAGAGGGATGCAGCACTCTTAAAATTGCAAAGCTTCTGAAGCGTGATCATCGAACAATCAAGCGTTTCATTCAAAATAGTCAACAGGGTCGCAAGAAGCGTGTGGAAAAACCAAGGCGCAAAATAACTGCCCATGAACTGAGAAAAGTCAAGCGTGCAGCTGCCAAAATGCCACTTGCCACCAGTTTGGCCATATTTCAGAGCTGCAACATCACTGGAGTGCCCAAAAGCCAAGGTGTGCAATACTCAGAGACATGGTCAAGGTAAGAAAGGCTGGAAGACGACCACCACTGAACAAGACACACAAGCTGAAACGTCAAGACTGGGCCAAGAAATATCTCAAGACTGATTTTTCTAAGGTTTTATGGACTGATGAAATGAGAGTGTGTCTTGATGGGCCAGATGGATGGGCCCGTGGCTGGATTGGTAAAGGGCAGAGAGCTCCAGTCCGACTCAGACGCCAGCAAGGTGGAGGTGGAGTACTGGTTTGGGATGGTATCATCAAAGATGAGCTTGTGGGGCCTTTTCGGGTTGAGGATGGAGTCAAGCTCAACTCCCAGTCCTACTGCCAGTTTCTGGAAGACACCTTCTTCAAGCAGTGGTACAGGAAGAAGTCTGCATCCTTCAAGAAAAACATGATTTTTATGCAGGACAATGCTCCATCACACGCGTCCAAGTACTCCACAGCGTGGCTGGCAAGAAAGGGTATAAAAGAAGAAAATCTAATGACATGGCCTCCTTGTTCACCTGATCTGAACCCCATTGAGAACCTGTGGTCCATCATCAAATGTGAGATTTACAAGGAGGGAAAACAGTACACCTCTCTGAACAGTGTCTGGGAGGCTGTGGTTGCTGCTGCACGCAATGTTGATGGTGAACAGATCAAAACACTGACAGAATCCATGGATGGCAGGCTTTTGAGTGTCCTTGCAAAGAAAGGTGGCTATATTGGTCACTGATTTGTTTTTGTTTTGTTTTTGAATGTCAGAAATGTATATTTGTGAATGTTGAGATGTTATATTGGTTTCACTGGTAAAAATAAATAATTGAAATGGGTATATATTTGTTTTTTGTTAAGTTGCCTAATAATTATGCACAGTAATAGTCACCTGCACACACAGATATCCCCCTAAAATAGCTATAACTAAAAACAAACTAAAAACTACTTCCAAAACTATTCAGCTTTGATATTAATGAGTTTTTTTGGGTTCATTGAGAACATGGTTGTTGTTCAATAATAAAATTAATCCTCAAAAATACAACTTGCCTAATAATTCTGCACTCCCTGTAGAGTGTGCCAGATTACAAGTGGCTTTCCCTTGCTCGCAAACACCACTGTAAATAAACTTTTAGCATGCGCATGTTAGCACATGTATTACAAATTGAAAGTAAATTGTTTGCACACAAGTAAAACCTGCTGCATGCTAACTTCAGGATATCACAACCACGTTAAAGAATTCTACCTATAGACTTTAATGGAACTCGCTTTAAAAAACAAACAAGAAAAAGCTAACAGTTATCAACAGTTAGACCTACAGCGCTAAACCCGTAGGTAGTTATTTATATTTTATATTCCAAAGAAAATCTTCTTTTTATTTTTTAATATATATTTCTATGTATATGTGGTAGGCAAATAGTTAATTCAGGCAAATTATTTTTTTAAATATATATCTATATGAATACAGTATATACAGGTATAGATATATATAGGAATTTATATTTAAAAATACTAAGAACATATTTACAGTAAATACACAGTGAAACACATTATAAAATATTAGAACTGAATAAAAATTATTTTTAATGTTTTTAGGTATTTGAGTGGAAAGTGCTCCAAAGTATATATATATATATATATATATATATATATATATATATATATATATATATATATATATATATATATATATATACACCCATACACATATTTAGACACACACAACACACATACAGTATATATATTTTTATATATATATACACATTATAGCCCTTCCTATTCAAACACCTTACCCATATAAAATATTTGTAATAGTATTTATATGCATAATTTTTTTTATCAGATAGTGTTTTGTTACACTCATAGGAGCGGGTTCAGGAGTTTGGCGCTAATGTGTTGAAGTGATAGACTTAGTCCCATCATGAGCACTAAAAGAAACCAATGGTATAGGCTTCTTTACAGTACTACCCCTTTTAGGCATGGTTGATACAACAGACAGACAATGCAGGCTTTATTGTACAGGAAACTGGAAACAGGATTATGCAGCAGTAACGCCCGCACCAGAGCTGGAGTCAGAAGTAATGCCCACTCTAGGGCCAGAAACAGGAGTGCCCACTACAGAGTTGAGGACTGGAATGCCCACTTGAGGGCCAAGGAAAGGAATGTCCACTCTAATGCTGTGACTGGAGTGCCCACCTGGGCTGAAGACAGGAGTCACAATTCAGAGTCAATATATACACATATAGTCCCACAGCTAGAGGAGATACATGTATAAAAATATATATTTCTCTGTTGCATAGTGCGTAGTGCACAAAACGTAGGGGTTAAGTAAGGTATGCTGGTGAGTGATCCCGGTAAACAAAATGTTAACCCTCCAATAGGGTTCCTATACTGAGTGGCAGGTAAAAGCTGACATAGTTCGTCCGGTCATAAGGTGTGGTGTATGTGATCGGTTGCCAGCACCCACAATCCGGCCCCAATATAGTGCAGAGGTAATCCTACCTTGGGCACAGGGCGATTCCCTGCTATGTGCAAAATGGCTATGTTCCAATTGAACACTCTTCCTTTATAGCAGAACACCACTTCTCGGCATGTATCCTTTGGTATTGAGGTCACACCCTCTTTCAGATCCAAGCAGCTCCTGCAGTGCGATAGGCCAGGATCGTTGTCCGTCACTCGTAGCAGACCAATGGTGGGGTAGGGGAGAAGGGCACTCACGGTGACAGTGCCTCTGGTGTCCGTGCTCAATCCAAACAGATCCGATATTTAGAATTCAATAAGAATAGATGGGAGCACCGGTCACAGGTGTCAAGTAGCTTTATTAAATAACAAACGGTACAAATAAGAAGCTCAAAACTAAAGCTCCATATGTAAACGAAAAAAACAGTTCAAACACAGCAAACAGTCAGCATGTACTTGGAAATCCAATGGGAGGAAGGATGAACAGCTGACGCGTTTCTTCTTGTGGACGTAATCTAAGCTGGTAAAAAGTTAAAACAACCCGCCCTTCTTGTAGGGCTTCCTGTCTTCCTATTGGTCCAGTATTTAGCCAATAGAAAACCAACAAAACATGTACAGACAGTATTATTTTACAGTTGCAATCAAATATGCAGATTCTGGTAATTGCCTAGTATTCAACATGTTGCAATCTGTAAATTGACAACGTTCAATACAATTTTATACATAGTTGGATTGTTAAATAAAATTGTGCTACATTTGATAGATCGCAACTCCACATCTGAGGAAAGCATGCGTATGTATGAATTATTCTAACAGATGAGTACTTACATTAGTGATAGTATACACAGTACATATCATATACAATGAAAGCATATGGTACATATTTACATACCTGGTTAGAACTCTAAATGCAGATCATTTTAGTGCATATACGGATGGAAAGCTATAAGTGTGCAGAGTGTGAAGCTCACCTGTATATGCAATACTGAATGCATACACAGGTGATTGTAATCAATGGCTCCACTTACCAGAGCTCTTTACTCTTTTATATAGCAAGTGTATCTCATTTTACTTTTGTATAGCCTGAGGAAACAGCCCTTTTGGAGGCTGAGAAATGTTTGTTTTATAAATAAATATATGCTTTTTGATACACTTGCTGCTTTTATTTTATACATTACTATTCCTTTTATTCTCTTTTTTGAACGGTCACTGTCTACACCTAAGTACGGTCTGTTGGGCGACTGAAGGGCCCCAGCCTGCTTTGATTGTACCTGGAGGTGCGCTGCTTTGTGTAAGTTTGACCAGTAATGACTAATTTTCTATATCAAATCTGTACTGGGCTATGGTTGGGAATCTGGTTGCTGTCTGCTGGTTATCGTTCCAGTGTCTCCGTTGTGGGCACACAGTGAGCTGGACCACTGCTAACTGATCCAGTCTGCGCCACTTGCACCTTTGGGTGCTCTTCTTTTGTGAGTACATATCTCACATCACTGTTCTCTAATTGTGCAGGCGTTACTAGGCCATATTGGCGCCTCTGTGTCTCCTTTTTCCTAGATTCATCACCAGGGATTGACCATCCTTTTGACAGAGTGCTGCCTTCCATTGGATTTAAAGGACTCTCTATTTAATTTTAGATTACATATTATACATATTACTTTTTTTAGTATGTTGTTTTTATCTTGCTTGCATTATCAACTTTTTGAGTCCTTGCTATAGCTTGTATTTATGTATCTTGTACTAGTTTTTCTTTTTGGGCTCTAGTGATTTTTAGATTTGGTTTTTAGGAAGCGCCCCCTAAGGGATTGGTATTAGTTTTTCCCATTATTTCTCATATTTCAATATACTTATATTAAAAGAGGCAATAAAAAATGTAGAATACTATAATAAAAAATATCCCATTATTAACAGCCATATTATTAAGTTCCAGTATTTACATAGGCTGAATAGCAAGGGCTACATTGTTCCTATAATGACAGAGTGGGTGTGGATACAATATATATATATATATATATATATATATTTACAGTATATATATATATATCCCCAAAAGGAAGGTATGCCATATACCTATTGAGTTAGGGTGTGAGAACAGGATATTATGTTTACCAAAAGTTTATGAGATCATAAGTGGAGTTTAATCCCGTTGGTGTCCTGGTCATCAATTTGAAGATCCTTCTTGTTTCGCTTAGATTTTTTTCCCTGTGTCCTCCTCGCATGGGCAATGGTACCTTTTCTATCACTGTCCACTCAAAACTATCAGTATTTTTACCGTGGGTTTGTACAAAATGTTGTACCAGGGGGCACTGGATTTACCTGTTCTAATACTAGACAGGTGTTCTCTTATTCTGGACCGTGCCATCCTGGTAGTCAAACCAACATATTGTACCTCACATTGGGTACATGTTATCAAGTAGATAACATACTGTATTTAGATCTACAGTTCAGACATTTCTTGATATCAAACTGTTGCCCTGTGACCGAGGACCTAAATGTGTCCCAAGCGTTACTTTCTCACAGGCCACACAGTCCCTGAAGTTACATCTGTGCATGCCATTAATGGTTAGCCATGCTGACCCTCCCTGCTTTTCAATTTTGTTGGAGATACCATATTACCAATAGTTCTATTTCTTTTGTAAGAAAATTGACAACCCTTTTTGGTGATGTTAGCCAAATCGTCGTCAGCTATTAATAGAGAAAAGTATTCTTCTGAGTAATTAGTAACAAACAGTATGCCTTTCATGGGGTTCCCTGTGCTCTGTGTATTACTTTTTTAAGATCAAAGTGTTTGTCTATCAAGTTTGTCTACAGATGGTCGTGCATTTCTAATGATGTTAGATTTGTATCCTCTCTTTTTAAGTCTAGTTTGTAGTTCATTGCTTTCTTCCCTATACTTAGTATTGTCCGTGCAATTCCTCTTGACCCGGACAAATTGTCCTTTGGCTACAGCCTTAAAGACACTTGGTGGATGGCAGCTTTTGGCGTACAACGTATTGCTTGTTATAGGCTTGCGATAGATAGTTGATGTTATTTTAAAACCAGGGGTCCCTGTTAGAGTAATATCCAGATAATTGACATTAACTTTCTTGGATTCTAAGGTAAATTCTATGCCCTTGTCATTATCATTTAGATACCCAACAAAATCCGGGATTTTGGTACTGTCACCTTTCCACACAAACAGAAGATCATCTATGAACCTCTTAAAGAAAATGATCTCCTGTTTGTGAGGATTTCTCTCTTCAAATATGTAGTCCTCCTCCCACCAACCCATGAACAGGTTGGCATAGGAGGGGGGAAATTTCACCCCCATAGCCGTACCACACATTTGGAGATAAAATTGTCCTTCAAATTCAAAAAAGTTATATGTGAGAAGGAACTTAGTAACCTTCACTATGAATTTACACAAATTATTGTCATTAGCATAGTGCTTTTGCATGTAATATGTTATGGCTTTCAATCCCTCCTCATGTGGGATTGAAGAGTACAATGATCTAACATCCACTGTAATCCAGCTAAAATCCTTACTCCATATTATGTCTGAAACCAAGTTCAGAATATGCTTGGTATCCTGTACAAAGCTCACTAGGGGTTTTATCATTGGCTGTAATATGGCATCTAGCCATTCTGACAGATGTTCCAATAGTGACCCAATTCCGCTGACAATGGGCCTCCCCACAACTTTGGAAAGTGACTTGTGCACTTTTGGGAGGTGATTAAATACTGGCATTGTCGGATGAGTAACATTTAAATATTCACTGATCTTTAGGTCAAAGAAGCCCAATTCCAAGCCATCATCCACCAAGTCCTTAAGCTGTTTCTGAAACATCTTAGTGGGATCATGGTCAAGTAATTTGTAATCATGTGGGTTCACGAGTTGTCTTTGGGGCTCTTTGACAAAGTCAGCTTAGTCCATAACTCAGCAGAACAGATCACTATTTCCTGATTGTTTCCTAAGCTATTGAGAGCCTGTCTTTCTACTGATGTAATATTATGTTTGTATAGTTTAGCCTTATAGTACTATTTTGTCAGATCTTGTTCCACCCTTTTTTGGAATTTATCACAGGACCTCTGTCCTATATAGGGTAGAATACTGACAGGTTCTTGAACTTTGGTAGATTAGTGTTGCTTAATTTAGAGCCATCTTCTCCTTCCATGAGGAGTAACTCCATCGCTCTTAAATCACATAATTGACCAACGTTCAATTGAACAAGCTAATATGCTGTTCTTTTCATTCCCAAGTTGAGCACTTCTCTCTTTATTTATGCAAATTATGACACTTGGGGAAGTCTCCCTAAGTGTGATGCAGGAATCCAGATGTGGACCCATTGCTCAGTGTGCCTAGAAGGATATAGCTGTATCTCATTGACAAGGCCCTATTGACTTCACAATGTTCTTCTGAATTTTTTTTAGAAAAATGTTTGTATAGATTCATTTTTCTAATAAATTTATTGACATCCAGAAGTGTGTTGAACAAATTGAAACCTGTAGTTGGTACAAAATCTACACCAAGTTCCAATACTCTCTTCTCTGTATCACTCAATTCATAGGATGATAAGTTTATGACACACATTACTGGTGGTTCAGTTACTTTTTTCTCAGTGTATATCTCTCCTTTGGTACTCCTCTTGTACCTTGCCCCCCCAACCATCTACTCTGGGGGGGGGGGGCAATTGAAAAAACCTGGTTCAGCATTCTTTAATATGGGATTTAAATGGACACTACCCTCTTTGGGGTTTACTACTTGTGGTGGATGATTAGTACCCTGAGTGTCTTGTGTTGTATTACTTAGAGGGTAAGCAGTATAGTTGGTATCCGTATCTTCACCCCTGATGCTGAACTATCACCCTGGGAATCTGCTTGGCTGTCAGAGAATTGTATTCTCCTGTTACCCCTTCTGCCTCTGCCTCTATGCCTGTTACTATTTCCTCTTTCTATTTGATTGCCAAAGCCCCTCCTATTGTCAAATTCTTTCCTTTTAGAAAAACGATCTTTCCTGTTACAGACATATACCAAATTATTATTGTAGTCAGTCTGGTCCCTAAAGTATTTATTGTGCTTAATCTCCAATAATAGAGCTTTTGCTTCCACTACCGTGTCCTGTAGAATCTGATCTAGTGTAGGGTAATCCTGATCTGATCTTATGATTTTAAGCTGTGTGGTTTTATATTAAACAAGAAGTATCATTAATTTTGAGGAGCAGTCCGATAGAGTCTCGTTCCACAGTTTTATGAATTCCTTTTCGTCAGTTGAAAAGGTGGGGAATTTGTTCAAACGTAATCCCCTAGGTATAAGTCCCAGTTCATTGTATTTGTTTAACGTTAGTATATCCCATTTGAGTCTATTTTCTTTAATGAGCAGCTGCTCCATTTCCTCAAAAAGGGCCATAAGAGTAAATTTAGTGTGGTCAGTAGTAAAAATGGCCTCAAATTCTACGGTATGTTCATCTCTCTCTGAGGCCGTTATCAGAGAGTAAAAAGCCAGTGCCTGTATTTGTAAACTGCTGTCTGTTTGAGACATCCTTTTATCTCCCCTTTTCCCACTGCTGTGCTGTTGGTAATACGCAGTGTATATACAACTGAGCAGGGATCCAAGCTCTAGTGAGAGTCAAACTTCAGAGTCCATATATACACATATAGTCCCACAGCTAGATGAGATAAATATATAACAAGTCTTAAATTGTAGCCAAAGGAAGCAATGAGCTACAAACTAGACTACAAACTAGACTTAAAAAGAGAGGATACAAATCTAATATCATTAGAAATGCACGACTATCTGTAGACAAACTTGATAGACAAACACTTTTATCTCAGAAAAGTAATACACAGAGCACAGGGAACTCAATGGAAGGCATACTGTCATGAGATGCAGGACATATGCAGGACACAGCAATGATGGTACAACTCTATTTTATTACAGAGCATAGCAATACACATCCAGACAGGTTGATTGTACTAAACTAACTGCGACACAGACACCGGACCTAAGCCCCGCCCACATGCTAGTGACATCACATCCTGCTCTCATCACATCTTCCCCTTTTTCAAAGGCAAAGCATACATTCGCATATATTAAATAACAAGGTACACCAACAGGGTATACAACAACATTTTGTTTTTGAACATTATAAAAACAGATAGATTAGAAAACATGAACAAATAAATTACATCCTGACTTGGACATCGGGGTAGACTACCCTAGTCCACAGTGACCATGGGCTTATTCTGCCCATACTTCCGGTCACTGTTCTAGCTAAAGTCAGTCCCTGTATCGGGCCGGAAGTTTCACCACTCTTCCGCTTGATGTAACTTTGCATGAACTGTCCTCTGATACAGAAGATGGTGAACAAGAGTCTGCTGGAGGCAAAGATATATCCCCGCTATGATCTTGCTGAGGGGAAGGCACCTCTCTTAGAACAGGGGATCCCACCGGCGGTGGTACTGAGGTATCCGGTTCCAGACTCTCAGGTACAGGCTGAAGATGTCTTCGGTTACGGCGTGTAACCGTCCCTCCCTCTGTAAGGACTGTGTAAGACCTTGGTTCTGGAGAGCGGCCCACTACCGTAGCAGGCGTCTTCCATTTCTTCTCATCATCCAGTTTAATTCTGACACTTTGGCCCGCTTTCAGTTCCTGTAAAGGCCTGACAGAATGTCTCCTGTCGTAGAAGAAACGATAACCCTTTTTGGCCTCTTCATCCCTCCTAAGGACTTCGTCCCGAGGAACAGGGCCAGGCGGCTTGAAGACACCCACTGAGGGTAAAGTGGTACGAATCTGGCGTCCTAGCATCAGCTGTGCCGGGCTAAACCCGGTGGCTTGAATGGGCGTCGCCCTGTATGACAAGAGGGCTAGGTACGGTTCAGATTGCTTTAGAATGAATTTTGTTGTTTGAACTGCCCTTTCAGCCATTCCGTTGGCCTGCGGATAATGTGGACTTGACGTGGAATGTACAAAATCATATTCCCTGCTGAAAGCACTGAACTCTGTAGAAGCGAACTGCATGCCATTATCACTCACCAGCTCCATTGGAATGCCCCAGCGGGCGAACAAGCTCTTCAGGCGAATGATAACGGCCTGACTTGTGATATCATTCAGGGGTGCTATTTCCAAATACCTGGAATAGTAGTCGATAACAACAAGAAACTTTTTCCCGTGCAGTTCGCACAAATCAGCAGCTATTTTCTGCCACGGCCCCGCAGGCAGCGGAGTAGACATTAAGGGCTCCCTTCTCTGAGTAGGCCGGCGTTCCCGGCAAAAGGCACATTTAGACACGTGATTTGCAATGTCGGAGCTGATCCCAGGCCACCACACAGCTGTAGCTGCTCTTTCTCTGCACTTTGTAATGCCTAAGTGGCCATCGTGAATCCTGTTTAACATCTCCTTCCTCATGCTGACAGGAATTACAATACGGTCTTGGAACAGCACCAACCCCTCCAGCTCCGTGAGCTGCGACCTCTCTGGCTGGTAAGCATTTAAAGACATCCAGGCTGCCCGGCTCTCGGGCCAGCCATCTCTTATGTACCTTATAACTTCTTGCAGATCTGTGTCCAAATATGTCTCTTTCTTTATCTCTTCCAGTTTCCTTGAAGAAATGGACTTAG
Organism: Bombina bombina; assembly: GCF_027579735.1. Lineage (NCBI taxonomy): Eukaryota > Metazoa > Chordata > Amphibia > Anura > Bombinatoridae > Bombina > Bombina bombina. The sequence continues at coordinate 200,996,407 of NC_069500.1, read as the reverse complement.
AGGCCAGAACTGAATCAACATACACTTTTACATCCGACTCTGTGGAGGATTCTTCAGCAGCAGCCAGCGGGAGCCTGGACAGTGTATCTGCCACAACCAGCTGCTTCCCCAGCACATGCACTGCCTGAACATTGAACCTGAGCAGTCTCATTAAAAGTCTCTGGCATCTCAAGGGTGTTTTGTCGATGTCATAAGAATTGATAAGAGGGACTAGCGGTTTGTGGTCAGTTTCCAGACTAAATTTCTCCAAACCCACTAGATAACGCTGAAAGCGCTCACAGGCCCAAACTGCAGCCAGGCACTCTTTCTCAATTTGAGCGTATTTTGACTCCGCAGCCGTCAGTGTGCGGGAACAGTAGGCGATGGGCTGTAGTTTGTTGTCATTCAGCTGCAGGAGTGCAGCCCCCAACCCATAACTGCTTGCATCAGCACTAACCACAGTCTTTTTTGAAGGGTCGTAGAACCCCAGCACTGGGGCAGACCCCAGCAGGGACTTAGCATGCAGGAACGCTTTTTCTTGTGAGGGTCCCCAGACCCAGGCAACATCTTTCTTAAGCAACTCTGTGATAGGGTGTAAAACTGTAGATAAATCTTGAAGAAACTTGCCCACGTAATTTACAAGGCCCAATATCTGTCTCAGCTCATGTACATCAGAAGTGCTTTTCATCTGTTCGATAGCCCGAATTTTCTCGGGGTCCGGCTTGATGCCATCCCCGTTGATGATATGCCCAAAGTAGCATAATTCAGTTTTCCTAAAATGACATTTTTCTTTGTTCAGCTTCAGCCCAGACTCTTTGATAGCCTGCAGCACACAACTCAAACGCTGATCATGCTCCTCCACTGTAGACCCATACACTAGAATGTCGTCCATGACGACTGCTGTGCCCACGTGGCCACTCAGGAGAGAACTTATTTCCCTTTGAAAGATCTCAGGAGCGGAGGATATCCCAAAGGGAAGTCTGCAGAAGCAGAACCGACCTACCGGAGTGATAAAGGTAGTCAGTTTGCGGCACTTTGGATCCAGGGGGATCTGCCAAAAGCCGCTAGAAGCGTCTAATGTGGAAAAGAACTTCGCCCCAGCCAACTTCGGGGCTATATCTTCCAACGTCGGCAGCACAAATCTCTCCCTCTTCACTGCCTCATTCAACCTTTTCAGGTCCACACAGATGCGCACCTTCCCATTTTTCTTTGCAACTGGAACAATGGGGGCACACCAATCAGTTGCTTCAACAACCTCTTCAATAACCCCCATAGACTTCATGCGCATGAGCTCTTTCTCCACTTGAGGCATGAGCGGGAACGGAATTCTACGAGGAGTAGAAATACTGTATGGGACTGCATCACTTTTAAGTGCTATATGGACAGGTTTGCAGTTCAGTAGGCCAAACATATCTTCAGAGACCTCATTCACTCTGGCCACGAGGCCCAAGTCACAGGCTGCTTTTCTGCTCAATAAACTGTTAACACACTGACCTCGGATCACATGCACCCACATGGTGAACTTTTTTTGTTTGTACTCACAGCTGGCGAGAAATTTCCCCACACAATCAATGCGGCCACCAGGACTATGGACGTTTGTCGTAACCTTCGCCAGCTGGGGCTGTCGAGGCAGTTTCATAAATTCAGCAAAAGACATTACAGTGATATCAGCTCCTGTGTCAATCTTAAAATCAACATTGGCTCCCATTACAGTAAAAGTAACTTTCCAATCTTCCTCTGAGCTTGTCCGTTCCACAACAGACCCCACAAAAGACACTTCCTGACCCTCCTGGTCACTGTCCACCTGCATCTCCTTAATGTATTCAGTTTTACACACCACTTCAAAATGGCCTATTCTGTTACATTTTCTGCATCTTTTATCTCTGGCCGGGCATATGGCACTCTGATCATGAGCCCGGTAGCACCGTGTGCATCGGCCATGTTGCGCCCATCCACTTCTAGGCCTTTCCAGTACTTTTGATCTACCGCTCACACTGTGCCTTTCACTAGCAATTTTTCTAGACTGTTGCACTTCATCCACAATACTCTCAGACCTCAGATCAGCACTTTGCTTTTTCACCAGTTCACTCTGGCGGGCCATCCTAATAGCCCCTTCTAACGTTAAATCAGGCTCTAACTGCAGCTTCAGGGAGACTTCAGCATCTGCAATTCCAATAACTATTCTGTCTCTGATTTGCTCTTCTTTAGCAACACCAAACTCACAGAATTCAGCTAATTCATACAGGCTGCGCACAAATGACTCCACAGATTCTCCCACACGCTGATTACGTTTGTGAAAACAAGCTCTCTCATGAATCACATTTCTTTTGGGCACAAAGTGGGCACTGAGTTTATCCATAACTATATCAAAGTTAACTTCTTCCCCTTCTTGAAAAGTAAAAGCATTGAACACTGGCTCTACATCTTTCCCCATGGAGTATAAAAGAGAATTAACTTGTACTTCACCACTCTCCTTGTTCAGTTTGGATGCAATCCTGAAGCGCTGAAACCGCTGACGCCATGTGGGCCAAGCTGCAGGCTGAGAAAAGTCAAAAGGCTCCGGTGGGGTAAACTTTGACATTGCAATCGATCAGGAACAGAAGCGCAGTCCAGAACTTCTGACACCATGTCATGAGATGCAGGACATATGCAGGACACAGCAATGATGGTACAACTCTATTTTATTACAGAGCATAGCAATACACATCCAGACAGGTTGATTGTACTAAACTAACTGCGACACAGACACCGGACCTAAGCCCCGCCCACATGCTAGTGACATCACATCCTGCTCTCATCACACATACTGTTTGTTACCAATTACTCAGAAGAATACTTTCAAAACTGTAAGATTATTAAAACACACTTTTCTCTATTAACAGCTGACGACGATTTGGCTAACATCACCAAAAAGGGTTGTCAATTTTCTTACAAAAGAAATAGAACTATTGGTAATATGGTATCTCCAACAAAATTGAAAAGAACACAACAGGGAGGGTCAGCATGGCTAACCATTAATGTCATGCACAGATGTAACTTCAGGGACTGTGTGGCCTGTGAGAAAGTAACGCTTGGGGACACATTTAGGTCCTCAGTCACAGGGAAACAGTTTGATATCAAGACATGTCTGAACTGTAGATCTAAATATGTTATCTACTTGATAACATGTACCCAATGTGAGGTATAATATGTTGGTTTGACTACCAGGGAGGCACGGTCCAGAATAAGAGAACACCTGTCCAGTATTAGAACAGGTAAATCCAGTGCCCCCCTGGTACAACATTTTGTACAAACCTACGGTAAAAATACTGATAGTTTTGAGTGGACAGTGATAGAAAAGGTACCATTGCCCATGCGAGGAGGAGACAGAGAAAAAAATCTTGGGGATACAAGAAGTGTTCTGGATCTTCAAATTGAAGACCAGGACACCAACGGGATTAAATTCCACTTATGATCTCATAAACCTTTGGTACACATAATATCCTGTTCTTTCATCCTAACTCCATTGGTATATGGTATACCTTTCCTTTGGGGATATATATATATATATATATATATACATACATATATATATTTTGTATCCACACCCACTCTGTCATTATAGGAAGAATGTAGCCCTTGCTATTCAGCCTATGTAAATACTGGAGCTTAATAATATGGATGTTGATGATGGGATATTTTTTATTATAGTATTCCACATTTTTTATTGCCTCTTTTAATAGGTATATTGAAATATGTATCAGCTTCACACTCTGCACACTTATAGCTTTCCATCCGTATATGCACTAAAATGATCTGCATTTAGAGTTCTAAGCAGGTATGTAAATATGTACCATATGTTTTCATTGTATATGATATGTACTGTGTATACTATCACCAATGTAAGTACTCATCTGTTAGAATAATTCATACATACACATGATTCCCTCAGATGTGGAGTTGCGATCTAGCAAATGTAGCACAATTTTATTTAACAATCCAACTATGTATAAAATGTATTGAATTTTGTTAATTTACAGATTGCAACATGTTGAATACTAGGCAATTACCAGAATCTGCATATTTGATTACGACTGTAAAATAATACTGTGTCTGTACATGTATTGGAACTGGAGTGACCACTAGAGAGCTGAGGATTGGAATGCACACTTGTGGGCCAAGGACAGGAGTGCCCACTCTAAGGCCGAGACTGGAGTACCCACTTGGGCCGAAGACACGAGTGCTCACTCTAAGGCTGAGACTGGAGTGCCCACTTGAAGGTCAAAGACAAAAGCAGGATACAGGTACTTGGTAGACACCTTTTGCAGGGCTAGGGTACAGGAGCAAAGTACCAGTGCATGGATAGACAGGGAAACAGGTTGTGAACTAGGAGCCCCAGGTTCAATTCTGGGCACAGACCTGGCATGTATATATAGTTCTAACAATTTATGATTCTAACAATTTTTTTTTTTTAACGTATTTATGTTGTGTTTGGTGCACATTTTTAAACTCTTTACATTAGGTCTTCACTCACACAAACCAGATACGTGCTAATTTAGTTTGCGCTCTAGTGAACGCATTTACTTTCATCTTGTAATACGCGTGCAAGTTAGCACTATCGCTATATTGATTATCGTGACTAGTGCTAACAATAGTGCACCACTTGTAATCTAGCCAAGTATTATTTAATTACTTTACAAGGCAACAGTACAAATACAAGTAATTGTTTAGTTTCTGCATTAATTAAAGCAAAAGATAACAGTGGTTTATAGACTTCATGTTTATTAATATCCCAATCAAAAGATAGGCGTAAAATGTGTTCACTTACACTGGGGGGAATTGGAAGTTTGCTAACCAAAAGTTGGTAACAGTACCAGACTTAGGCCCTGAGGATCAAAAGTCCTGAGATGCGGCTATATTTTCCAAAGGGATCCGCCCGGATATCGAGTGAGCTGGCAAAGTATTCCAAGCTGCTAACATCATTGTTAACAGACATCATCACGAGAGGCGTTTTACTATAGATCTTAATGGGTGGCAATGCTGGCGATATATTCCCACCAGCATTGCCACTGACACTGGCAATGTAAAGAAAAGGATGTCTTTGTAATATAGCACTGAGTCTAATAAATATACCTATGTACCCCTAAACTGACATAACCCACCACCACAAACTAACCCTACACTACTTAACCTCTAAACCACCAATAGTCCACTGCAATAAACTTCCTAACCTATTAACCCCTGAACCACCAATAGCCTACTGCAATAAACTTCTTAACCTATTAACCCCTAAACTACCAAAAGCCCATTGCAATATCCCCCTGTATATCTACACTACTTAACCCCTAAACCACCAATAGCCCACCGCAATAAACCCTACACTACTTGACCACTAAACTGCCACAACCCCCCACTGCAAGAAACCCCTATACTACTTAACTACCTAAAAGCTAACCCCCCAATACCTCAAACCTAATACCTCTTACACAAAATAACACTGAAATTACAAAAATATAAAATAAATACTAAAAAAAAAAAACACTACCAAAAATAAAAAAACAGTTATGCCTAAAACTAAAGTCCCCTTAAAAAAAGTCCATCCCATAATAAAAACCCTATATGAACACTAAAACCTACTCTAACAATTGCCCTAAGAAGGGCATTTTGTAAGGCATTGCCTAAAGCTTTTTTTACATTTAAAATAAAAACATTCCTATTCTAAAATCAAAGTAACACCCCCCCAAAAAAAAAGCTATCTTAAAAAAACTAAACTAACAATTGCCCTGATTATTGCCCTAAAGTGATATAGCTCATTTAAAAAAATATATTCTAAAATAACCTACCCTAAAAAAATGTGGTAGGGCATTGCACTAAGAAGGGCATTTGGTAGGGCATTGCCCTAAAGTGATCAAGCTCTTTTGCCCAGACCAAAAAAAAACTTTTCTAAAAAATTACTAAGTTAAAAAAAACAACAACCCTGTCTTAAAAATAAAGTTGCACTGAAAAGGGCATTTAGTAGGGCATTGACATAAAGCAGCTCAAACTATTTTGTGAATATAAAAACAACCCTATTCTAAAAAAAATCCTAACCTAATCAAAACTTAAAAGTTAAAGGGACAGTCAAGTCCAAAAAAAACCTTTCATGATTCAAATAGGGCATGTAATTTTAAACAACTTTCCAATTTACTTTTATCACCAATTTTGCTTTGTTGTCTTGGTATTCTTAGTTGAAAGCTAAACCTAGGAGGTTCATATGCTAATTTCTTAGACCTTGAAGGCTGCCTCTAATCTAAATGCATTTTGACAGTTTTTCACCACTAGAGGGCATTAGTTCATGTGTTTCATATAAATAACATTGAGCTAATGCACATGAATTTACAGAGGAGTGAGCACTGATTGGCTAAAATGCAAGTCTGTCAAAAGAACTAAAATAAGGGGGCAGTCTGCAGAGGCTTAGATACAAGGTAATCACAGAGGAAAAAAAGTATATTAATATAAGTGTGTTGATTATGCAAAACTGGGGAATGGGTAATAAAGGAATTATCTATCTTTTAAAACAAAAAAAATTCTGGTGTTGACTGTCCCTTTAATAATAGTTTAGAGTAGCATTACATTTCTATACAATATTAAAATTATATGAATTTTCATGTATAATGCATATTATTTTAATCATTGTATAGACATTAAACTGTTTTTTTCTTGCGTGTCATTTTTATGATTTAAAACATATATATAATTGTAAATATATATTTATGTTACCAAAGTCAGTAGCGGAAACTTTAGACTTTTACATAATGGCATGCAGTTACATAAAACTACTAATTTTCCGCTACTGTCTCTGATAACATAAATATATATTTAGGTGGCCATGCAACGAAGTTGCAGGACAACCTATTGTTATTGTCAGGATTATTATTATTATTATTAGGTGGCCATACAACGAAGTTGCAGGACAACCTATTGTTATTGTCAAGATTATTATTATTTTTTTTATTATTATGATTATTATTCCGCCACTTTTTCAATTGCTTATAAAAACAACAGCATAACTCAAAAACTCATGAAACTTGGCACTATGCTAAAGATCTATACTGTGCATAATCCTATGCAAAACAAATCTCATAGGTCATGTGATCTAGCAGCCATATTGCTTTTTGCAACAAATTGTGACAACCGCTTGAAAATCTTATTCTCCAGAACCGCTTATGTTACAGCTGTGAAACTTGCTTTGTGTACTGCTGTACTGACCTAGAATAAAGTTTGTTCAAGAGAAGTGATTTAGTCACATGACCTAGCTGCCATTTTGAATTGTGCGAAAATCTTTAAACATCTTCTTCTCTGCAACCGCTAAGTGAAAGGAAGCGCAATTTTGTACATGTGCTCCTTGCAAGGTCCTCTACCAAGTTTGTTCAAACTGCGAATTTTCCATAATCAACATGGCTGCTATGAGCCATTCGCCTTTTTATCGCTGTTTAATTGCGTACATTTTCACTTTATGCATTATGTTTACACTATTTAACTATATTACAGTGTAGCAGACACATGAGTACACATAGCCATGACCCCTAAAGGCAATATTGCAGTAAAAATTTGCATTGCGCAGTCGCCTTCGTGAAATAAAACATTTGCAAATTTTCATAAAACTTCTGCAAATTGTAGAGGTATATAGTGAGCATTAGTATGTGCAATTTGAAAGCCATACAATGCATAGCTTGGCGGCCATTTTGTTTCGTATGTGCTTTTTTTAAAAACTACAAAAATCTTCTTCTCCGAAACCGCTTATGGCACAGACTTGAAATTTTGTTTACAGAGTTATGTTATGACTAACATTCAGATTTGTTCAAGAGAAGTTGATAGGTCATGTGGTTTGGCAGCCATTTTGAATTGTTCAAAAACGCTTAACGATATTTTTAAATTATTAATAAAACAACAACCGTTTTACAAAAATGCTTTATTTTTGCCATGTTTATTGAGATCTATGGTGACAAATATTGTGCATAATATGGAGGCTGTATATCATAAGATCTGGCAGCCATTTTGTTTTATGCGAATATTTCAAAAATCTATTTTCTCTGCAACTGCTTATGTTAGAACTGTGAAACTTGCTATATAACCTTATATTGTGACCTAGAGTCACATTTATTCATGTTGAAGGAATTGGTCACAAGCTGTGGCAGCCATATTGGTTTACGAGAAAATTTCGAAAATGTGTTTTCTTTCCAACCGCTTATGTTAAAGCTGTGAAATTTGCTGTATAACCATATATTGTCACCTAGAGTTACATCTGATCGTGATGAAAGTATTAATCATATGGTGGGGCAGCCATCTTGAAAAACGCAAAAATTTTGAAAATGTCTATTCTTTCCAACTGCTAATGTTAGAATTGTAGAAACTTCTATAAAGCTTTATATTGTGACTTAGCTGCTTGTATGTCATTGCAATATCGATGTGCATGGCCACCTCTATCGCTGCTTGCAGCTATATTTATTATTATTATTATTTTTTTTTTTTTATTATTATTATTATTATTATTCCGCCACTTTTTCTATTGCCCATAACTTTTGAACTGCTAAAGCAAAGCTCTTAAAATCAGGTATGCTAGTACAGCCTATTGCTCTGCTACATCTCATGCAATATTGAACTCATAGGTCATAAGGTTACGCAGCCATATTGTTTTTTGCGACAAATTTCGATAAACGCTTAATAATCTTTATCTCCGGAACTGCTAATGTTACAACTTTGAAACTTGCTGTGCTCAGTGCTGCTATGAACTAGATTTGCCATTGCTCAACAGAAGTGCCTTGGTCACATGATGTAGCAGCCATCTTGCATTTTGCGAAAATCTTTAAACATCTTCTTCTCTTAAACCGCTTAGTGCAATAAAGCGCAATTTTGCACATATGCTCCTTGCAAGGTCCACTACCAAGTTTGTTAAAATTGCGATTTTTCCATAATCAACATGGCTGCTGTGAGACATTAACCTTTTTATCGCCATTTAATTGCGTAATTTTGCACTTTATACATTAGTTTTACAATATTTAACAATATTACAGTGTAATAGACACATGATTACACATAGTCATAACCCTTAAAGACAATATTGCAGTTAAAATTCGCATTGCGCAATCGCCTTCGTGAAATAAAACATTTGCAAATTTTCATGAAACTTCTGCAAATTGTACAGGTCTATAGTGAGCATTAGTATGTGCAATTTGAAAGCTATACATTGCATAGCTTGGCGGCCATTTTGTTTCGTATGCGCCATTTTTACAAACTCTAAAAATCTTCTTCTCCGAAACCGCTTATGGGACAGACTTGAAATTTTGTTTATAGAGTTATCTTATGACTAACATTCAGATTTGTTCAAGAGAAGTTGATACGTCATGTGGTTTGGCAGCCATTTTGAATTGTTCAAAATTGCTTAACGATATTTTTAAACTAATAATAAAACAAAAACCGTTTTACAAAAATGCTTTATTTTTGCCATGTTTATTGACATCTATAGTGAGCACTATTGTGCGTAATATGGAGGCTGTATATCTTACGATCAGGCAGCCATCTTGGTTTACGCGAAAATTTCGAAAGTCTATTTTCTCTGCAACCGCTTATGTAAGAACTGTGAAATTTGCTGTACTGTCTTATATTGTGACCTAGATTCACAATTGCTCATTAGGAGAGAATCAGTCACATGATGCGGCAGCAATATCGGTTTTATGTTTATCGTAATTATTTGTAATTCAATACTGCCTCTTTTGAGTCAATTGCTCACAAAACACAAATTACTTATGCTAAACTCTTGAAATCAGGTATGCGGGTACAGACTATTGCAATACTTTATCTCAAGCAATATTGAACTCATAGGTCATAAGGTTACGCAGCCATATTGTTTTTTGCGACAAATTTCGAGAACTGCTTAATAATCTTTAGCCCTGGAACTGCTTATGTTGCAACTTTGAAACTTGCTGTGCTTAGTGCTGCTATGACCTAGATTTGCCATTGCTCAACAGAAGTGCCTTGGTCACATGATGTAGCAGCCATCTTGCATTTTGCGAAAATCTTTAAACATCTTCTTCTCTTAAACCGCTTAGTGCAATAAAGTGCAATTTTGCACATATGCTCCTTGCAAGGTCCTCTACCAAGTTTGTTAAAATTGCGATTTTTCAATAATCAACATGGCTGCTGTGAGACATTAACCTATTTATCGCCATTTAAAAGCGTAATTTTGCACTTTATACATTAATTTTACAATATTTAACAATATTACAGTGTAATAGACACATGATTACACATAGTCATAACCCTTAAAGACAATATTGCAGTTAAAATTTGCATTGCGCAATCGCCTTTGTGAAATAAAACATTTGCAAATTTTCATGAAACTTCTGCAAATTGTAGAGGTCGTTAGTGAGCATTAGTATGTGCAATTTGAAAGCCATACATTGCATAGCTTGGCGGCCATTTTGTTTCATATGCGCTGTTTTTAAAAGCTACAAAAATCTTCTTCTCCTAAACCGCTTATGGCACAGACTTGAAATTTTGTTTACAGAGTTATGTTATGATTAACATTCAGATTTGTTCAAGAGAAGTTGATAGGTCATGTGGTTTGGCAGCCATTTTGAATTGTTCAAAAACGCTTAATGATATTTTTAAATTATTAATTAAACAACAACCATTTTACAAAAATGCTTTATTTTTGCCATGTGTATCGACATCTATAGTGAGAACTATTGTGCATAATATGGAGGCTTTATATTATATGATCTGGCAGCCATTTTGTTTTACGCAAAAATTTCGAAAATCTATTTTCTCTGCAACCACTTATGTTAGAACTGTGAAACTTGCTGTATAACCTTATATTGTGACCTAGATACACAGTTGTTCATGTTGATGGAATTAGTTACAAGCTGTGGCAGCCATATTGATTTACGCGAAAATTTTGAAAATGTGATTTCTTTGCAACCGCTTATGTTAAATCTTTGAAATTTGCTGTATAGCTATATATTGTGACTTAGCAGCTTGTATGCCATTGCAAAGTCGATGCGCATGGCCACCTCTATCGCTGCTTGCAGCTATATTTACAATTATATATTTATGTTTTAAATCATAAAAAAGCTGTATATTTTTTATACAATGATTAAAATAATATGCCTTACACATGAAATGAAAATGCATATTTTTTAAATTACCACCAAGCAAATGGAAATGTAAGTGAAAGAATTATACATGAGTGGGAACCTTGTTCATTGTATACCTTCAATGGATTAAAAATACCATATTGAGATATTAAATTATTGAGAACAAAATATTTACACCGTATGTTACTTCCCTAATAAACAAAACTAAATTGTTCCAACCATAAAATTAGGGAACTAGACCATTTGTGGCCTGGAGAGGAACGAGGAATGTAAGAGCCAAAGACAAATCTAAATAACAGGATATGATATTTACTAGGTATTCCTGTAAAATAGAATACCCTTTAGTGCTGAATACAGCATGAAGACAAACATATATTGTAAGCCAAATATGTGATAGTTATCTGCAATTTCTTTGTAGAGATTTTCATTCTTACCATATGGTATAAAAATATATTTAAGATTTAACATTTTGCTTTTAAGACTTATTTAAAGGGACACTGTGCTATTAAATAAATTTCCCCTTAAAGGGATACTAAACCCAATTTTTTTATTTCATGATTCAGATAGATCATGAGATTTTAAGGACCTTTCTAATTTACTCCTATTATCAATTTTTTTTTATTCTCTTGCTATCTTGATTTGAAAAAGCAATACTGTAAGCTTTAGAGCCAGACCATTTTTTGTTCAGCACATGGTTAGCACTTGCTGATTTGTGGCTAAATGTAGCAAACCAATCAGCAGCTCTACCAAGGTGCTGAACTAAAAAAATGGGCCGGCTCCTAACCTTTTATTAATGCTTTTTCAAATCAAGATAACATGAGAACAAAGAAAAATTGATAATAGGAGTAAATTAGAAAGTTGCTTAAAATTGCATGTTCTATCTGAATCAAGAAAGAAAAAATGAGGGGTTAGTATTCCTTTAATATGTTCTAAATTACTTGTTATACCTACTGCAGAATATTAAAATGTATGTGAAATTGTTCCTTTATATTTAATTTGTATTTGAAATAGTTTTGCACATTAAAAAAAATTACTATAGTTCTCAAGGTCATGCCCATTTGAATGGGCTGAGCTTGCAGGTAAAGCAGACCTGCTCATGTTATCTATGTCTAGTTAGGCATTGAAATGCTAATTATGACTGGGGCTTCAATGAGCACAACCAGACATTTGTGATACAAAAATAACTCTCTCTCCTACCCACACTGGGAGGTTTGGCGCTATTGTCCCCTGATTACATAGCTTTTTAACCAGAATACAGTATTAATAATATTTTAGTATTGCATGTATCAAAATAAAGGTAATGGGTCTGTTTGCAAACAATTAAACACACTTCAGCAATTAAAATTGACCATTGGGTTTACATACTTGCTGCTTCTATCAGGTGCCTCTTTTCTGTCTAAAAATGTAATTACAAAGAGGCACACGCCGATACTAAGCTCCTATACACATACATTTGCCTTTTAAATGTCTGAGACAGATTATTATCTATATCACTATGCAGATGTATTAGTAATGTGGGGATGATGATAAATTTGCAATTGTTGTATTTCATTATTATTGTAGCACATTTCGCTATAGGAATTTTGCTCAAACAGTGGTGCCATAGGCTTTCTTAGAATAAAGACACACCTTTTACATACTCCCAAGTGTCAATCTCAAAACTTAGCTGCTGATTGCTGCATTCACTAACCTATGAACTTGATTGACAGGTAAGGAAAGTCAGCATGCAGTTTAGACACCAAAAAAAAGGATTTATGCATTCCAGAGGAGATGATCTTAGCGTTAAAAAGAATACACTTTATGGTAGTTAAATACTGTTATGTTATACAAGGACATGGATATAGACGTCAAATACTACAGGGTAAGGAGAAGCCATGTGAGATGAGTAATATGGCGCTGGGCTGTCGTTTTAAAATGTCTCCAGCGCTCTTGCACACTACTGAGGGTATTGTGCATTCCCTATGAATATTTAATTTGGTGCACCATGATTGGATGCCTCTTGTCAATCATGGTGTGTGGTGAAACTCTTAAATAAGAGGCAGTCTAGTCAAGGGTGGTAAAATGATAACATGATCCTGAAAAATGTCTACAAAGGTAAAATGTATTAAAAAAAATATATATGTGTATATATATATATATATATATATATATATATATATATATATATATAAATATATATATATATATATATACATATATATATATATACATATATATATATATATATATATATATATATATATATATACATATATATATATATATATATATATATATATATATATATATATATATATATATATATACATATATACATACAGAGAGAAGTGCACTCACAGGAACAAACAACCAACTCAATACTATTGTTAGCCTGTTCTATGGCGATTTACCACCTGGGTGCAACTTCTTTTAGCCCAGTAATGCTTTTCACAGGGTAGAACTTTCCTGTAGTATATCAGTCTGATTAGTACAGTCAGTCCAGCGCCGAAATACCAGGCAATTCCTCTCTGAACAAGGAATACAGCAACCCCAGAGGATCGTTTCGGCCTATGAGAAAAAGTGGCAACCAGACCATATTTTGATATAAACTGCATCTCCTTGTCAATGACCTTTTTTTAAAACCAGAAGCTTCAAAGTTTTTGGAGGGTGTTTTTAAGTGAATTTATATTAAGCTAGTATTGATGGAATTTCTTTATTATTTCTGGAATTAAAGGGACATGAAACACATTTGTAGTCTTATAATTACTTAAAGGGATAGGAAAGTCAAAATTAAACTTGCAAGAATCAGACAGAACATGTAATTTTAAGACAATTTTAAAGTCACTTCTATTTTCAAATGTGTTTCGTTCTCTTGGCATCCCTTGTTGAAAAAGAATATGCACATATCCTACACTAGTGGGAGCTAGCTGCTGATTGGTGCCTGCATACATTTGTCTCTTGTGATTGGCTAAACTAGATGTGTTCATCTAGCCGCCAGTAGTGCAATGCTGTTCCTTCAGCAAAGGATAAAAAGATAACAAAGCAAATTGGATAACAGAGGTAAATTGGAAAGTTGTTTAAAATTGTGTGTTCTATTTAAATCATGAAAAATTGGGGGTTTCCTGTCCCTTTAACATATAATATTAAAACAAACACATTGTTTGCTGCAGTTGTTTTTTCAGTGGCCATACTCCCCTACCACATTATTTGAAGGAGCCATATAGGATTGTTACTAACATAGACACATCTAGCCATTGTCATTTTGTTAGCAAAAAAAAATCTTTGTAGTAGCATTTGAATAGCCTGTTATCTGCTCTACAGAAGCCAGTTAGTGACAGACTTAAATGAGCTGTGATCAAACAATCTCTGGGTATAATGAGTCAGGCTGAGAGGAACTGGAAAAACCCACAAATTGCAGTAAAAAAGGGCATTTTTTATTATAGGTTATTAAATATTTTTTAATACAATATCAAAGTTTTTCACGTCCCTTTAACCCCTTAATGACCGGACCATTTTTCAATTTTCTTACCCTTAATGACAATGGCTATTTTTACATTTCTGCGGTGTTTGTGTTTAGCTGTAATTTCCCTCTTACTCATTTACTGTACCCACACATATTATATACCGTTTTTCTCGCCATTAAATGGACTTTCTAAGGATACCATTATTTTCATCATATCTTATAATTTCCTATAAAAAAAATATAAAATATGAGGAAAAAATTGAAAAAAACACACTTTTTCTAACTTTGACCCCCAAAATCTGTTACACATCTACAATCACCAAAAAACACCTATGCTAAATAGTTTCTAAATTTTGTCCTGAGTTTAGAAATACCCAATGTTTACATGTTCTTTACTTTTTTTGCAAGTTATAGGGCCATAAATACAAGTAGCACTTTGCTATTTCCAAACAACTTTTTTTCAAAATTAGCGCTAGTTACATTGGAACCCTGATATCTGTCAGGAATACCTGAATATCCCTTGACATGTATATATTTTTTTTTAGAAGACAACCCAAAGTATTGATCTAGGCCCATTTTGGTATATTTCATGCCACCATTTCACCGTCAAATGTCATCAAATAAAAAAAAAAGTTAACTTTTTCACAAATTTTGTCACAAACTTTAGGTTTCCCACTGAAATTATTTACAAACAGCTTCTGCAATTAAGGCACAAATGGTTGTAAATGCTTCTTTGGGATCCCCTTTGTTCAGAAATAGCAGACTTATATGGCTTTGGCATTGCTTTTTGGTAATTAGAAGGCCACTAAATGCTGCTGCGCACCACACGTAAATTATGCCCAGCAGTGAAGGGGTTAATTAGGTAGGTTGTAGGGAGCTTGCAGGCTTAATTTTAGCTTTAGGGTAGAGATCAGCCTCCCACCTGACACATCCCACCCCCTGATCCCTCCCAAACAGTTCTCTTCCCTCCCCCACCCCACAATTGTCCCCGCCATCTTAAGTACTGGCAGAAAGTCTGCCATTACTAAATAAAAGGAGTTTTTCTTTTTTTTAATAAAAAAAAATAAAATGTTTTAGCTGTGATGGACCCCTGCCTTAGCCCCAACCTCCATGATCCCCCCCCCCCCCCCCAGCTCTCTAACCCTCTCCCCTACCTAATTGCCGCCATCTTGGGTACTGGCAGCTGTCTGCCAGTACCCAATTTGCCCCAAAATCAAGTGGTTTTTTTGCAATTTTTAATGTTTTCTGTAGTGTAGCAGCCCCCCACAATACCCCAACCCCCTCCCCCTCCCAGATCCTTATATATTTATTAATTTTTAATACATTTTTCCCCCCTCTACTTTCTCATTGGTGTCAGTGGCTCCCGGCACCCGGCGTGCACATAGCACTTACAGGAACCGGATGCCGGGTAGCGATGGGCCGCCCACCCGCCTCCCTGATATGCTACCACCCACCAACGAACCGGCACCATCGCTACCGGTGCAGAGAGGGCCACAGAGTGGCTCTCTCTGCATCGGAGTCTTCTGAAAAGGTATTGCAGGATGCCTCCATATGGAGGCATCACTGCAATACCCTGAGAGCTGCTGGAAGCGATTGCGATCGCTTCCAGCACTCTCTTAGACAACTGACGTACCAGGTACGTCTATTGTCATTAACTGTAAGTTAATGCATGACGTACCTGGTACGTCAGTTGTCATTAAGGGGTTAATATAAATTTCTTTGTTCCATCTCCCATAACTCCCCAATGGTATCCTGAGCTTATCACCTGCGACCAGGGTCGGAACTACAGTGGTGCAGAGGTCGCAACTGGACCGGGCCCTCGAGGGTGTGGGCCCAGTTTAAAAAAAAAAAAAATGTTAACCTGCCACTGCCTGCACTGATATCATGTGAGTGTGACGTGATGCTTCATTAGTGTCTCTGTCTCTGACTACAGGGGTTAGTGTTTCTGTTTTACCCATTGGTGTTTATGTGTGTGTGTGTGTGTGTGTGTGTATGTATGTGACTGTGTGTGTATTTATGAATGTTTTTGTTGTGTGTATGTATGTGACTTGTGTGTGTATTTATGCATGTGTGTGTGTGTGTGTGTATGTTTGTGGAACCAGCAAATTACAGACCTTGTTACTACAGCATGGGGGGGGGGGGGCAGGGGGTAAACAGTGTCACTATACAGTACCACTATATACAGGGAGTGCAGAATTATTAGGCAAATGAGTATTTTGACCACATCATCCTCTTTATGCATGTTGTCTTACTCCAAGCTGTATAGGCTCGAAAGCCTACTACCAATTAAGCATATTAGGTGATGTGCATCTCTGTAATGAGAAGGGGTGTAGTCTAATGACATCAACACCCTATATCAGGTGTGCATAATTATTAGGCAACTTCCTTTTCTTTGGCAAAATGGGTCAAAAGAAGGACTTGACAGGCTCAGAAAAGTCAAAAATAGTGAGATATCTTGCAGAGGGATGCAGCACTCTTAAAATTGCAAAGCTTCTGAAGCGTGATCATCGAACAATCAAGCGTTTCATTCAAAATAGTCAACAGGGTCGCAAGAAGCGTGTGGAAAAACCAAGGCGCAAAATAACTGCCCATGAACTGAGAAAAGTCAAGCGTGCAGCTGCCAAGATGCCACTTGCCACCAGTTTGGCCATATTTCAGAGCTGCAACATCACTGGAGTGCCCAAAAGCACAAGGTGTGCAATACTCAGAGACATGGCCAAGGTAAGAAAGGCTGAAAGACGACCACCACTGAACAAGACACACAAGCTGAAACGTCAAGACTGGGCCAAGAAATATCTCAAGACTGATTTTTCTAAGGTTTTATGGACTGATGAAATGAGAGTGAGTCTTGATGGGCCAGATGGATGGGGCCATGGCTGGATTGGTAAAGGGCAGAGAGCTCCAGTCCGACTCAGACGCCAGCAAGGTGGAGGTGGAGTACTGGTTTGGGCTGGTATCATCAAAGATGAGCTTGTGGGGCCTTTTTGGGTTGAGGATGGAGTCAAGCTCAACTCCCAGTCCTACTGCCAGTTTCTGGAAGACACTTTCTTCAAGCAGTGGTACAGGAAGAAGTCTGCATCCTTCAAGAAAAACATGATTTTCATGCAGGACAATGCTCCATCACACGCGTCCAAGTACTCCACAGCGTGGCTGGCAAGAAAGGGTATAAAAGAAGAAAATCTAATGACATAGCCTCCTTGTTCACCTGATCTGAACCCCATTGAGAACCTGTGGTCCATCATCAAATGTGAGATTTACAAGGAGGGAAAACAGTACACCTCTCTGAACAGTGTCTGGGAGGCTGTGGTTGCTGCTGCACGCAATGTTGATGGTGAACAGATCAAAACACTGACAGAATCCATGGATGGCAGGCTTTTGAGTGTCCTTGCAAAGAAAGGTGGCTATATTGGTCACTGATTTGTTTTTGTTTTGTTTTTGAATGTCAGAAATGTATATTTGTGAATGTTGAGATGTTATATTGGTTTCACTGGTAAAAATAAATAATTGAAATGGGTATATATTTGTTTTTTGTTAAGTTGCCTAATAATTATGCACAGTAATAGTCACCTGCACACACAGATATCCCCCTAAAATAGCTATAACTAAAAACAAACTAAAAACTACTTCCAAAACTATTCAGCTTTGATATTAATTAGTTTTTTTGGGTTCATTGAGAACATGGTTGTTGTTCAATAATAAAATTAATCCTCAAAAATACAACTTGCCTAATAATTCTGCACTCCCTGTACAGTACGGGGGTGGCTGGACCATGTCACAGACTACTGCAGGTAGGGTCAGGCCAGCCATCTCGCCGGCAGATTACAGACTGTGTCACTAACTCACTATATACTGTACTGGTGGGTTATACAGTGTCACATATATACAGTAATAGGGGGTCAGACCATCTCACAGACTGTGGGCACAGGGTACCTCCTTTTGCAGACGTAATCTGATTCACATTTTTTTTCTGTGTTAAATGTAAAAAAAAAAAGATAGGTATCAAATTCACCTTTTTTATTTGGAGGTGGGGGGGGGGGGCTTCTTAGATTCTTGCACCTGGGCCCTGTGGTTTCTAGTTACGCCTCTGTCTGCAACATATTTCTTGTTAGTATATTGCTGCCACATTACTTTAGAATCCCTTTCACTAAAAAGTAGGTTTGTCGTATTCTGGAATAAAATACATATAAGGTATCTTCTGATGACCTCTGTATTACACATATAAATCCAGTAAATGCTATACGTTTATACCTCTACATCCCTGCTCTCTCCTTCTCTTTCTCTCTCTTCCTCTTTTCTTTTTTATTGCCTGCAGACCAGTGTTATTTAAGTGTTATACTTTCCTCATTTCAGTTCCTTTTAATCATTTTATTTTGTTTATGCTCTAGTTGAATTTCTTCTTTCTCTATAATTTTTCAGATTGTGGTTTCTCTCCTTGTCATGCTATTATCTGGATTTCCTGTCTCCAATGTTGCTGCTAAAATCTATTCTTACATCTGCAGTTAGATTTTATTATTGTCACTTAATGCAGCCATTGTTTCAGGGATTTTTTCTCTCCCAGGTTCCCATGAGCCAACAAACCATATTAAAAGGTCATTATACTAAAAACTGAATCCTCCATAAATAATAATAATAATAAAAAATAAAATTTTTGGATTAAAAATGATAGAAAAACGGTCCCAGTAAATTGTGAAAGGGCATTTCAAAGTTTGTTTGTTGTTTTAAAACATTTTTGGTGAATTCATTTTTTTAATGTTCCTTTAACAAAATTTTGAGAGCAAATAAAAAAAATGCCCCTGATCATAGAATCTTTTTATTATTATTAGAGAATAACGATTCTTAAAGGGACATGAAACCTCAAATTTTTCTTCCATGATTCAGATACAGAATACAATTTAAAAAAACATGCCCAATTATCTTCTATTATCAAATTTGCGTTGTTCTGTTATTCTTTCATGAAGAGATATCTAGATAGTTAGCGTGCACGTGCCTGGAGCACTACATGACAGGAAATAGTGCTGCCATCTAGTACCCTTGCTAATGTATAACATTGTTGCAAAACTGCTGCCATATAGTGCTGCAGACACATGCACACTCCTCAGCTTACCTTCCTGCTTTTCAACAAAGGATAGCAAGAAAGCGAAGAAAATGTAATAATAGAAGTGAATTGGAAAATTGTTGTTTAAAATTATATGTTCTGTCTGAATAATGAAAGAAAACGTTTGTGTTTTATGTCCCTTTAAAGTCATTAATTTTTGACCAGTAGAGTGGTGTAATTCTCTTATTAGTATTTTGTTAATCACCTAAGTATATCATGTTGTGATGGACATTAAAATCATTTATTTAAAGAGGTCCTACTGTGTAGCTATTTTTCCAGATGCTAAATGGCACCATTTTTGCTGTGATATTAAACTTTACATTCTTGCCTATATTCCCTCTTAACCTCCATTGTTTAGCTTGAGGTGCTGAAAAGGGAAACATACATTGTTTTCACTACAAATATGAGTGCAGCCATAAATCACTCAGGAAGCCATTGTGAAAAGACTATTTAATGTAATGTACTGGTAATTACAGTGGGGATAATTAGCCAACAGGTGATGTTGTTTAATTGTTGGGGTTAAGGAAAGTTTAGGAAATTACAGGAAGAAGATATGCCAAGTAAATTGTTTCCTATTGTAGCATAAATTGCCCAATTGGCAGCAAGCTGGCTCGTTGCCATTTTAAAGTTATGTCACACTGATGCCTTTTAGTTTTACTTGTCTTGAAAAAACAGATTAGTTAGTTCATACAAAGTTGAACAATGAAAATTAGTCCTCATGTCCCTTTAATATGCAGCTTCAGCTATGAAAGTGAAGAACTGTGAATTAATTTCTACAGGTCTGTGTTTATTAAGTCATCACAATCAAGTCAATAGCTTTTCTTTAGTGGATACATTTCTGATCAGATCCAAACAGATAAAGAGAAAATCATTTATATGATGCATGCACAGCAACAACTGTGACCTCAAGGTAACACACTTACAATAAACGACAACAATATTAAACAACCATAGACTAATGCATGAGCACAAAAAACAAAATGGTGATGCCCATGCTCACAACGGCAACAGATATTTTTGATGATGATTAAAGGGTCAAAAATAACAATCAATGTGGAATATGCCATCAACATCAATTTAATGTTAAAATAAGAAATAAAGATATTCGTAATATATATCGAATAATGTAAAATCAATAAAGATAAGAATACCAGACAGCAAAAAAATCAATTTAAAGTTTAAAAAAAATAAACAACATTCAATCTCATTGCAACACAAAGACATGAAATAGATTAACCAAATGAAACCAATATAAAAACAAACCGTCAATGATAGGGGTTGTGTGCATTTGGAGTGATATAGAGAGAAAGACAGAGCATGTCAGGAGAGAGTATGGTAGGGCTGGTCAGTTGGCATGAGCTGCTGGCCATGAGAGCACATGGTAGGGCTGGTCATTTGGCATGAGCTGCTGGCCATGAGAGAGCACATGATAGGGCTGGTCAGTTGGCATGAGCTGCTGGCCATGAGAGAGCACATGGTAGGGCTGGTCAGTTGGCATGATCTGCTGGCCATGAGAGAGCATGGATGGGCTGGTCATTTGGCATGAGCTGCTGACCATGAGAGAGCATGGTAGAGCTGGTCATTTGGCATGAGCTGCTGGCCATGAGAGAGCATGGTAGAGCTGGTCATTTGGCATGAGCTGCTGGCAATGAGAGAGCACATGGTAGGGTTGGTCAGTTTGCATGAGCTGCTGGTCATGAAGAGAGCATGGTAGGGCTGGTCAGTTGGCATGAGCTGCTGGCCATGAGAGAGCACATGGTAGGTCTGGTCAGTTGGCATGAGCTGCTGGCCATGAGAGAGCACATGGTAGGGTTGGTCAGTTCGCATGAGCTGCTGGTCATGAAGAGAGCATGGTAGGGCTGGTCAGTTGTCATGAGCTGCTGGCCATGAGAGAGCACATGGTAGGTCTGGTCAGTTGGCATGAGCTGCTGGCCATGAGAGAGCACATGGTAGGTCTGGTCAGTTGGCATGAGCTGCTGGCCATGAAGAGAGCATGGTAGGGCTGGTCAGTTGGTGTGAGTTGTTTGTCATCCCAGAAAGCATGTGAGACCTGGTCAGTTGGCATGAGCTGCTGGTCAGCCCAGAAAGCATTGGAGGCCAGGTCAGTTGGCATGAGCTGCTGGTCAGCCCAGAGAGCATGTGAGGCCTGGTCAGTTGCGAGCTGCTGGTCAGCCCTCATAGCATGGGAGGCCTGGTCAGTTGCCATGAACTGCTGGTCAGCCCACAGAGCATGGGAGGTCTGGTCAGTTGCCATGAGCTGCTGGTCAGTCCAGAGAGAATGGGAGACCTGGTCAGTTGCCATGAGCTGCTGGTCAGCCAAGAGAGCATGGGAGGCCTGATCAGTTGCCATGAGCTGCTGGTCAGCCCACAGAGTATGGGAGACCTGGTCAGTTGCCATGTGCTGCTGGTCAGTCCAGAGACCGGGGTAGGCCTAGTCAGTTGGTGTGAGATGCTGGTCAGCCCAAAGACCATGGTAGACCTGGTCAGTTGGCATGAGCTGCTGGTGAGCCCACAGAATATAGGAGGACTGGTCAGTTGGTGTGAGCTACTGGTCAGTCCAGAGACCATAGTAGACCTGGTCAGTTGGCAAGAGCTGCTGGTCAGCTCACAGAGCGTGAGAGGCCTGGTCAGTTGGTGTGAGCTGCTGGTCAGCCCAGAGAGCATGGGAAGCCTGGTCAGTTGGTGTGAGCTGCTGGTCAGCCCAGAGAGCATGAGAGACCTGGTCAGTTGCCATGAGCTGCTGGTCAGTACAGAGAGCATGGTAGGCCTGGTCAGTTGCCATGAGTTGCTGGTCAGCCCAGAGAGCATGGTAGGCCTGGTCAGTTGGTGTGAGCTGCTGGTCAGCCCAGAGAGCATGGCAGGCCTGGTAAGTTGCCATGTGCTGCTGGTCAGTCCAGAGAGCATGGTAGGCCTGGTCAGCTCACAGAGCATGAGAGGCCTGGTCAGTTGGTGTGAGCTGCTGGTCAGCCCAGAGAGCATGAGATGCCTGGTCAGTTGCCATGAGCTGCTGGTCAGTCCAGAGAGCATGATAGTCAGTTGCCATGAGCTGCTGGTCAGCCCGGATAGAATGGTAGGCCTGGTCAGTTGGTGAGAGCTGCTGGTCAGCTTACAGAGCATGTGAGGTCAGGTCAGTTGGTGTGAGCTGCTGGTCACTGGTCAGTCCAGAAAGCGTGGGAGGCCTTGTCAGTTGGTATGAGCTGCTGGTCAGTCCAGAGGGCGTGGGAGGCCTAGTCAGTTGGTAAGAGCTACTGTCCAGTCGGGAGTGCAAGAAAGAATGGCAGGCCCTGGCAAACCATCTATTTTACAATGAGTCCTTGTACATTCCCCATTTTTGCTCCTTCCCAAACACTTTTTTCAGGATTCAA
Organism: Bombina bombina; assembly: GCF_027579735.1. Lineage (NCBI taxonomy): Eukaryota > Metazoa > Chordata > Amphibia > Anura > Bombinatoridae > Bombina > Bombina bombina. The sequence goes on along the minus strand of NC_069500.1, from coordinate 200,973,412 downwards.
TTATATTAGTTTGTAATTAAAAAAAATGCCAGATTGTGTTTGTAAAAGCACCTTAAAACCTGATTTCATCCATTACCCCTTTTTACAGTGTAAACATGATTATCCATGGCGGGATCTAGAGAAGACATTCAAAACAGTGTCTCACAGTGTGACGTTATTAGACACTAAAAACATTCAAAGGGAGGCTGCTAGATAGTACATAGTCTAGGAAATATAACTTACCAGAGGTCAGAAGATTGTAAACATATTAATTCTTTTCACATTCGCTTTATATTTTTTGTGTATTTTAAAGGGACATTACTCCTATTATCAATTTTTCTTCGTTCTCTTGGTATCTTTATTTAAAAAAGCAGGAATGTAAGCTTACAAGCCGGCCCATATTTGGTTTAGCACCTAGGTTGTTCTTGCTGATTGGTGGTTACATGGTATTCACCAATCAGAAGGCGCTATCCAGAGTTCTGAACCAAAAATGGGCTGGCTCGTAAGTTTACATTCCTGCTTTTTAAAATAAAGATAGCAAGAAAACGAAGAAAATGGATAATAGGAGAAAATTAGAAAGTTGCTTAAAATTCCATGCTCTATCTGAATCATGAAAGAAAAAAATTGGGTTCAGTGTCCCTTTAAACTTAACTAGATTGGATGAAGCATGACATTTTAAACAACTTTCTAATTTACTTCTGTTATCAATTTTGCTTAGTTCTCTTGGTATGCTTTGTTAAAGAATATTCCTAGGTGATCTCAGGAGGATGTGGGTGTCTCTAGCCATCTGGCAGCAATGTGTGCGCAACATTGTTTATAGCAGTGGTATACATAGTTGTAAATACTGCTGGCATAGACTGCCAAAGACATGTGCACCCTCCAAAGCTCCTATCAGTCTACCTATCATTACTCTTCAACAAAGGATATCAAGAGAACTAAGAAATGTGATAATCAAAGTAAATTGTAAAGTTGTTTAAAATCACATGCTTTATCTGAATAATGAACATTTAATTTTATCTTTACTGTCCCTTTAATTCTTAAAACATATACCAAGAATGTTAAAGGGACAGTCACAGGTCATCAATGTACCTAACAAAAAGGAGTATATCCTTCAGCCATGGGTTTAGTGTGCTGTATATCTAGGTTAATTCCCACCAAGAAACGTACAAATTTGCAAAGGCCTGGGCAAATTTAGCCCTAATGGCCGTACCGCAAATTTGACAGTAGAAACTACCGTTGAACATGAAGAAATTGTGGGAGAGTAGAAATCTAAGGACATCTCCAATATATTTCTGTGTCTCATGTTCCAAACATAGTTCTCTTTCTAGAAAAAAATTCTACCACCTAAATGCCCAAATGTTGGGGTATGGAAGTATACAAGGATGTGACACCCATCCCAAGCCAAGTATATTCCGGTTTCCAAGACAAGGTTTCTGAAGTTAGTAGTAAGTGGGAACTATCTTTTAGGTAGGACAATTGTTTAGTGGCCAAAGGTTGTAATATGCTATCTAACTATGTCCCCAAAGGTTCAAACAAGGACCACACACCAGAGACAATGGGTCTGCCGGGGGGGGGGGGTGTAAATCCAAGACCCCCAAACGAACACCTTCCATCAATAAATGTCTGAGCTCTACTTTGTACTTCATTGTAGGGTTGGACGTAAGTTTCTGATTGACTTTATTGTCAGACAACTGCCTATTTGCTTCTAAAAAGTAGTAATCTTTGTCCAAAACTGCGATGCTGCCCCCCATATCTGAGTTTCTAATGACTATGTGTTCATTGTCCTGTAAGGATTTAACCGCAACACTTGTAATCTAGCCGTTAAGAAATAGCGGCAAACATAGAAAAACAAACACAAATGCACAAGAAAAAAATACTAGTGCTAAAAAATAATGTGACACGTACCGAAACTAGGCAACGGGCGTAAAAAAAATGACGCACAGAGAAAACGATAAAAGCCTGTTGTTGGAGGCTAAGAAAGCATGACAGTATTATTGCTAACAAAATCATTGTCATTGTATATCCCAACTTATGTACTATGGAATATGGTAGTGTTTTACAAATAAACTATAATAATATCATAATTTTAATGTAGATTATATTAGTCCTGGGAAGTGTAGGCTTTACATATAGATGGTAAATCTGAACCAAATTATTAGGACCCAAAGCCATTCTGTCCCTTATCTCAAAAGACTAACAAACTAGACTGGTCCTAGGTCCTTAGAAGCAGTGGCGCCACTAGGGTTGGTGTCACCCGGTGCAGAAAGTTATGGTGTCACCCCCACCACCCCAGTAATGTTTTTTTTTTACTGCAAGAAGAGGATTTTATTAAAAAAAAAAAGGCAAACTTCTCCAATAAACAGAAAGCAGACACACAAAAACACAGGCACACACATACAAACACTCAGACACACACACACTCAGACACACATAAAAACACACTCAGATGCACACACAAACACTCGGAAACACATTCAGACACACACAAAAACACTCAGACACACACACAAAAACACTCAGACACACACAAACACTTAGACACACACACACAAAAACACTCTGACACACACACACAAAAACACTCAGGCACACACACAAACACATAGACACACACACAAAAACACTCAAGCACACACACAAACACTCAGACACATACACAAAAACACTCAGACACACACAAACACTTAGACACACACACACACAAAACACTCTTACACACACACACACACACACACACAAAAACACTCAGGCACACACACACAAACACATAGACACACACACAAAAACTCAGACACACACACATACAAAATATGTAAACTGCACTGCATTAATTATAAAGCTCATGCCTAGAGCTGCTCCCTGGCTCAGCAGAGCATCACATGAAAGATAAACAGTGCACTCTAAAAATAAATGACTATGAAAATTCTGCTCTCTGACTCTGTTCCAAGTCTGTCATTGCACAGCCCCAGGCCGCGTGCCTACCGCTTCTTATGGCCAATCACCTCTGACCCCCGCCTGAACTCCCCTCCTACTTCTTCAGTGTGCACTTAGTGTATCGTAACTGTACCAGTCTGGTGGGCATCATACGTGGCTCCTTCACTTTAGAGACAGTGTCAGACAGTCATGCGGTCAGGTGCCAGGCATCCCCCTCACAATTTCCCGGTTCCCGTTTAGAGAGACAGCACAGCAGTGAGTGACTCCACTGCTCCACATGTCACTGAGGAATGAGCACAGATAAGCAGGCAGGTTTAGGCTAGCAGCGCAACTTCGCAAGCCCCATGGCACGCCCACAACATTCATAGTGAATTTGGGCAGGGGAGGAGCAAAGTACAAACAAGCAAAAGCAGCCGGGAAAACTATTTGTGGAAATTGTGGCGCGGGCTCAAGGGGTAAAAAAATTAAGGCCTAGATTTAGAGTTCGGCGGTAGCCGTCAAAACCAGCGTTAGAGGCTCCTAACGCTGGTTTTGGCCGCCCGCTGGTATTTGGAGTCAGTGATTAAAGGGTCTAACGCTCACTTTACAGCCGCGACTTTTCCATACCGCAGATCCCCCTACGCCATTTGCGTAGCCTATCTTTTCAATGGGATCTTTCTAACGCTGGTATTTAGAGTCGTTTCTGCAGTGAGCGTTAGAGCTCTAACGACAAGATTCCAGCCGCCTGAAAAAAGCAGGAGTTAAGAGCTTTCTGGCTAACGCCGGTTCATAAAGCTCTTAACTACTGTACCCTAAACTACACTAACACCCATAAACTACCTATGTACCCCTAAACCGAGGTCCCCCCACATCGCCGCCACTCGATTAAAATTTTTAACCCCTAATCTGCCGACCGCCACCTACGTTATACTTATGTACCCCTAATCTGCTGCCCCTAACCCCGCCGACCCCTATATTATATTTATTAACCCCTAACTTGCCCCACACAACGTCGCCGCAAGCTACTTAAAATAATTAACCCCTAATCTTCCAACCGCAAATCGCCGCCACCTACGTTATCCCTATGTACCCCTAATCTTCTGCCCCTAACATCGCCGACCCCTATGTTATATTTATTAACCCCTAATCTGCCCCCCACAACGTCGCCGACACCTGCCTACACTTATTAACCCCTAATCTGCCGAGCGGACCTGAGCGCTACTATAATAAAGTTATTAACCCCTAATCCGCCTCACTAACCCTATCATAAATAGTATTAACCCCTAATCTGCCCTCCCTAACATCGCAGACACCTACCTTCAATTATTAACCCCTAATCTGCCGACCGGAGCTCACCGCTATTCTAATAAATGTATTAACCCCTAAAGCTAAGTCTAACCCTAACACTAACACCCCCCTAAGTTAAATATAATTTTTATCTAACGAAATAAATTAACTCTTATTAAATAAATGATTCCTATTTAAAGCTAAATACTTACCTGTAAAATAAATCCTAATATAGCTACAATATAAATTACATTTATATTATAGCTATTTTAGGATTAATATTTATTTTACAGGTAACTTTGTATTTATTTTAACCAGGTACAATAGCTATTAAATAGTTAAGAACTATTTAATAGTTACCTAGTTAAAATAATTACAAATTTACCTGTAAAATAAATCCTAACCTAAGATATAATTAAACCTAACACTACCCTATCAATAAAATAATTAAATAAACTACCTACAATTACCTACAATTAACCTAACACTACACTATCAATAAATTAATTAAACACAATTGCTACAAATAAATACAATTAAATAAACTATCTAAAGTACAAAAAATAAAAAAGAACTAAGTTACAGAAAATAAAAAAATATTTACAAACATAAGAAAAATATTACAACAATTTTAAACTAATTACACCTACTCTAAGCCCCCTAATAAAATAACAAAGACCCCCAAAATAAAAAATTCCCTACCCTATTCTAAATTTAAAAAGTTACAAGCTCTTTTACCTTACCAGCCCTGAACAGGGCCCTTTGCGGGGCATGCCCCAAGAAGTTCAGCTCTTTTGCCTGTAAAAGAAAACATACAATACCCCCCCCCCAACATTACAACCCACCACCCACATACCCCTAATCTAACCCAAACCCCCCTTAAATAAACCTAACACTAAGCCCCTGATGATCTTCCTACCTTGTCTTCACCATGCCAGGTTCACCGATCCGTCCTGGCTCCAAGATCTTCATCCAACCCAAGCGGGGGTTGGCGATCCATAATCCGGTGCTCCAAAGTCTTCCTCCTATCCGGCAAGAAGAGGACATCCAGGACCGGCAAACATCTTCTCCAAGCGGCATCTTCTATGTTCTTCCATCCGATGACGACCGGCTCCATCTTGAAGACCTCCAGCGCGGATCCATCCTCTTCTTCCGACGACTAGACGACGAATGACGGTTCCTTTAAGGGACGTCATCCAAGATGGCGTCCCTCGAATTCCGATTGGCTGATAGGATTCTATCAGCCAATCGGAATTAAGGTAGGAATTTTCTGATTGGCTGATGGAATCAGCCAATCAGAATCAAGTTCAATCCGATTGGCTGATCCAATCAGCCAATCAGATTGAGCTCGCATTCTATTGGCTGTTCCGATCAGCCAATACAATGCGAGCTCAATCTGATTGGCTGATTGGATCAGCCAATCGGATTGAACTTGATTCTGATTGGCTGATTCCATCAGCCAATCAGAAAATTCCTACCTTAATTCCGATTGGCTGATAGAATCCTATCAGCCAATCGGAATTCGAGGGACGCCATCTTGGATGACGTCCCTTAAAGGAACCGTCATTCGTCGTCTAGTCGTCGGAAGAAGAGGATGGATCCGCGCTGGAGGTCTTCAAGATGGAGCCGGTCGTCATCGGATGGAAGAACATAGAAGATGCCGCTTGGAGAAGATGTTTGCCGGTCCGGATGTCCTCTTCTTGCCGGATAGGAGGAAGACTTTGGAGCACCGGATTATGGATCGCCAACCCCCGCTTGGGTTGGATGAAGATCTTGGAGCCAGGACGGATCGGTGAACCTGGCATGGTGAAGACAAGGTAGGAAGATCATCAGGGGCTTAGTGTTAGGTTTATTTAAGGGGGGTTTGGGTTAGATTAGGGGTATGTGGGTGGTGGGTTGTAATGTTGGGGGGGGGTATTGTATGTTTTTTTTTACAGGCAAAAGAGCTGAAATTCTTGGGGCATGCCCCGCAAAGGGCCCTGTTCAGGGCTGGTAAGGTAAAAGAGCTTGTAATTTTTGTATTTTAGAATAGGGTAGGGAATTTTTTATTTTGGGGGTCTTTGTTATTTTATTAGGGGGCTTAGAGTAGGTGTAATTAGTTTAAAATTGTTGTAATATTTTTCTTATGTTTGTAAATATTTTTTTATTTTCTGTAACTTAGTTCTTTTTTATTTTTTGTACTTTAGATAGTTTATTTAATTGTATTTATTTGTAGCAATTGTGTTTAATTAATTTATTGATAGTGTAGTGTTAGGTTAATTGTAGGTAATTGTAGGTAGTTTATTTAATTATTTTATTGATAGGGTAGTGTTAGGTTTAATTATAACTTAGGTTAGGATTTATTTTACAGGTAAATTTGTAATTATTTTAACTAGGTAACTATTAAATAGTTCTTAACTATTTAATAGCTATTGTACCTGGTTAAAATAAATACAAAGTTACCTGTAAAATAAATATTAATCCTAAAATAGCTATAATATAAATGTAATTTATATTGTAGCTATATTAGGATTTATTTTACAGGTAAGTATTTAGCTTTAAATAGGAATCATTTATTTAATAAGAGTTAATTTATTTCGTTAGATAAAAATTATATTTAACTTAGGGGGGTGTTAGTGTTAGGGTTAGACTTAGCTTTAGGGGTTAATACATTTATTAGAATAGCGGTGAGCTCCGGTCGGCAGATTAGGGGTTAATAATTGAAGGTAGGTGTCGGCGATGTTAGGGAGGGCAGATTAGGGGTTAATACTATTTATGATAGGGTTAGTGAGGCGGATTAGGGGTTAATAACTTTATTATAGTAGCGCTCAGGTCCGGTCGGCAGATTAGGGGTTAATAAGTGTAGGTAGGTGTCGGCGACGTTGTGGGGGGCAGATTAGGGGTTAATAAATATAACATAGGGGTCGGCGATGTTAGGGCAGCAGATTAGGGGTACATAGGGATAACGTAGGTGGCGGCGGTTTACGGAGCGGCAGATTAGGGGTTAAAAGTGTAATGCAGGGGTCAGCGATAGCGGGGGCGGCAGATTAGGGGTTAATAAGTGTAAGGCTAGGGGTGTTTAGACTCGGGGTACATGTTAGAGTGTTAGGTGCAGACGTAGGAAGTGTTTCCCCATAGGAAACAATGGGGCTGCGTTAGGAGCTGAACGCTGCTTTTTTGCAGGTGTTAGGTTTTTTTTCAGCTCAAACAGCCCCATTGTTTCCTATGGGAGAATCGTGCACGAGCACGTTTTTGAGGCCGGCCGCGTCCGTAAGCAACTCTGGTATCGAGAGTTGTATTTGCGGTAAAAATGCTCTACGCTCCTTTTTTGGAGCCTAACGCAGCATTTGATTAAACTCTCGATACCAGAGTTAAATTTATGGTGCGGCCAGAAAAAAACCCGCGGAGCGTTAACAGCCCTTTTACCGCCAAACTCCAAATCTAGCCGTAAGTGTCTACAACTTCCCCAGTCCCACTAATGTTCACAACTGCTGGCCCCTCTAATAAAAAAAATCTATGCATCTCTACATTGTATTTCTTTGAATTTCAATACCGCACCCCCCTAGTGACGCCACTGCTTAGAAGAATATTGACTAAAATCTTGCATTTAATAAACTTAACCTCAGTAGCATTTTAAGTCCTCTTTCAGGTGAATAATGTACATTATATAAATAATGGATAAAGTATAATAACATTTCAGGTTCAAGCCAAATTAATATTGAATAATCACTTTTAAGTCCTAGCCAAACTAAAAAAAAAACGTATCACAACTATGTCACCTTAACGGTTATACTATAAATCATATCTGGTTTCAACATGTTGTAGCATCTTAACAATGAAAAAAATACCTCAATTATTCTTGGCTGCTGAAAGTATCTTGCTGAGAAGTCACTGCATTTCCTGCTTTTACTAAATCATTTTTCAGTGCAAAGTATCTGTCTAATAGTCTATAGTGCTTAGGATATGATCTGTATTCTCTTTAGAGCAATTAAATACTTTTTTTTCTTTTGCTATATACTTGGGAATCATATAGCTATGGAAATTGCTATTGATTTCTGTTGTACTAGAATAAGCTCACACCAATTCAAAAACTGAAACGGGTAAAATAGCAACATTAGAGTTTAGATATATAATCTCAGTTTTATATGTTGGTATATAGAACCTATTATGAAAAATAATATTTAGAAGTGCTTCTTAAAGGAAATGTATTTTAAATAATATTACTATTTTTTATTATGTTTTGCTATTAATAAAGGTGTGATTATTTATGCACTTCTCGTCTCAGTCTGATTCCTGGCACCCTGACACAGGGTCGCCGGTCTTCAGCTCCGCGGTCATCGGTCTTAAGCTCCACCCTCTGCTCCGTGCCAGTGCCAGATTGTTCTTGGAAGAAGAAAGAAGAGGTCGCCGATTGGAAGAAGACTTCACCGCATGGGACAGGACCTTCTCCACCGGACTTCAGGAATGGTGAGTACCAACCTGGGGGTTTATATTAGTGTGGGCATTTTGTAAAAGAGCTAAATGCCCTTTTAAGGGCAATGCCCAAACAAATGCACTTTTCAGGGCAATGGGTAGTTTAGGTTTTTTAGTGTTAGTTTTTTTATTTTGGGGTGTTTGGTGGGTGGGGGTTTTTACTGTTAGGGGGGACTTTGTGTATTTTTAATGTAAAAGAGCTGTTTATCTTGAGGCAATGCCCTGCAAAAAGCCCTTTTTAAGGGCTACTGGTAGTGTATTCTTAGATTAGGGGTTGTTTTTATTTTGGGGGGCTTTTTTATTTTCATAGGGATTAGGTATAATTTTTTAAAATGTGATAATTTTGTTTTTTATTTTCTGTAATCTTAGATTTTTTTATTTTCTGTATTTGTATCTTAAAGGGACAGTCTACACCAGAATTTTAATTTTGACTAGACTGTCCCTTTAATTTATACTTTTTTTGTTTCTTTTTTTAAAGTAGTGTTAGTTTTTTTTATTTTAATAGTTAATAACTTTAGTATTTTGTAATTAAGGTAATTTTGAGTTCATTTTGGGGGTGTTAGGTTAGGGGGTGCTAGGTTAAGGGCTTAGTAATTTAATTTTTATTTGCATTGTGGGCTTTGGCAGTTTAAGGGTTAATACTTTAATAGGTTTATTGCATTGTGGGCTTTGGCGGTTTAATTTTAGGTAGTTTGGGTTGTTGGGGTTGGCGGATATAGATATACTTTATTTTTAGTTGCCGTGTGGGTTTGATGGCGGATATAGGGGTTAAAACACAATCACCTAGATTACGAGTTTTGTCGGTAAAAACTTGCGTTGCTAACGCTCCTTTTTTTTCCAGAGCTCACTTTAAACAACGCTGGTATTACAAGTTTTCTGAATGGCTGCATTAGCCTCAGAAAAGTGAGTGTTGAGCATAATTTAGCTCCACTTCTACCTGTAATACCAGCGTTGCTTACGGTAGCGGTAAGCTGGAAAAACGTGTGCTCGTGCACGATTTCCCCATAGGAAACCATGGGGCTGAGCTGGCTGAAAAAAAACCTAACACCTGCAAAAAAGCAGCGTTCAGCTCCTAACGCAGCCCCATGGTTTCCTATGGGGAAACACTTTCTAAGTCTACACCTAACACGAACCCCAAGTCTAAACACCCCTAACCTTACACTTATTAACCTCTAATCTGCCACCCCCAACATCGTCGCCACCTGCATTATACTATTAACCCCTAATCTGCCGCTCCGGACACCGCCGCCACCTACATTATCCCTATGAACCCCTAATCTGCTGCCCCTAACATCACCGACACCTACATTATATTTATTAACCCCTAATCTTCTGCCCCCAACGTCGCCGCCACCTACCTACACTTATTAACCCCTAATCTACCGACCGGACATCGCTGCCACTATAATAAATGTATTAACCCCTAAACCGCCGCAATCCCGCCTCGCAAACACTATAATAAATTTTATTAACCCCTAATCTGCCCCCCAACGTTGCCGCTACTATAATAAAGTTATTAACCCCTAAAGCTAAGTCTAAACCTAACCCTAACACCCCCCTAACTTAAATATAATTTAAATAAAACAAAATAAAATTACTATAATTAAATAAATGAATCCTATTTAAAACTAAATACTTACCTATAAAATAAACCATAAGATAGCTACAATATAACTAATAATTACATTGTAGCTATTTTAGGATTTATATTTATTTTACAGGCAACTTAGTATTTATTTTAACTAGGTACAATAGCTATTAAATAGTGAATAACTATTTAATAGCTACCTAGTTAAAATAATTACAAAATTACCTGTAAAATAAATCCTAACCTAAGTTACAAATACACCTAACACTACACTATCAATAAATTAATTAAATAAATTAACTACAATTATCTAAAATAAAATACAATTAAATAAACTAAACTATAGTACAAAAAAAATCAAACACTAAATTACAAAAAATAAAAAAATATTACAAGAAGTTTAATCTAATTACACCTTATCTAATCCCCCTAATAAAATAAAAAAGCCCCCCAAAATAATAAAATTCCCTACCCTATACTGTAGCTTTATGTTCCGGCGTTAGCCCATAAAACTCTTAACTACTGACTTTTTTATGCGGTAGGAGTCTTGGAGGTAGAGGCTGTGCCACTCACTTCTTCCTAGACTTGTAATACCAGCGTTAGGCAAATCCCATTAAAAAGATAGGATACGCAATTGACGTAAGGGGATTTGAGGTAGCCAAAAGTTGCAGAAGAAAAGTGAGCGGTACACCTGTACCTGCCATACTCGTAATACGAGCGGGCGTTAAAAAGCAGCGTTAGGACCCCTTAATGCTGCTTTTTAAAGCTAACGCAGAACTCGTAATCTAGGCATTTATTAGTTATTGCGGTGGAGGATTGCGGTTGACAGGTAGCTAGATATTGCGCATGCGTTAGGTGCTAGTTTATATTTTCAGGCAGTTTCGGGAGTTATGATGCTCCCATACTCAGTGCAAGGCCTGCTGCGGCTGCTTTTGTGTGGCGAGGTGAAAATGGAGTAAGATTTCTCCATTTTCGCCACGTTAGTCCTTGCGCTGAATATTGGATACCGATTTGCGACGCGGTCCCATGTTAGCTTATGGGAGTAAAAATTGCGGGCGATGAGTGAAATATAAGTCCCGCATTTATATGCAACGCTGTATATTGTATACCAAAACCGCGCAAAAAACAGCGTCGCCGGCTTTTGCGGGCGATGGCGCGTATGTAATGGGGCCCTATATGTTCAATATCTACCAGTAGCATAATACTAACCAATCATGTTACATCACTTCAGTTCATTAATTATAATATTACTGTTCTTCTCTCTGTCATCTCTCTTTTCTGTTGTCATTATTAAAACACTTTTTATTTCCTCTATTTGTCTGCAGAAACTGGTGTGGCTATGTTCTCTTACAGAAAGAGGCACAGCAAAGTCACAAAACTGTTACTAGCTCTGACAGGTTTAGGTGAAAATGAATCAAAGTATTCAGAAAATCATAGGAAACACAAATAAAAAATCCTAGAATATTTAACTTAACCAAGATTCCTTAGCACCTACTATAATACTGACAAATACTAGAGAGTGACTGAGCCTCCTACATCTGTGCCCAATCCAACAGAATTGTTAGAAAAAGACATTTTGCAGGATAACATAAAAATTGTAGTTATTAAATCCTTTTTCTTTCATATAGGTGGCTAGCATCCACAAGCTGTTACGTATAGGATATACATTCCTACTAGGAGAAGGTAAAGTTTCCCAAACCTCAAAAGCCTATAAACACCCCCCCCCCCCGAACCTCACACATACCTCAGTTTTAAACTTTGCCCCCTTAGGAGGTGGTTGAAGCATGACATGCTTGATTTCTTCAGTGAAAGGCACATCAGAGAATATTGAGAGTACAGTGGGGTCTCTGTAAATCGGTTGCAGGGATTCATCGTCTGCCTCCCTTTACAGCTCAACATTATACTCCTATTCCATTATTTCTGCTGATACGTTTCAGTACTGGCAGGGCCGGTGCTAGGATTTTTGGCCACACAGACGAGGATACATTTTGCCACCCCCCCCCCCCCATTACATACTATCCCATTGCTAGTTAAAGGGATATAAAACCTAATTTTTTTTTTTAGAGCATGACATTTTAAGCAACTTTTTAACTAAAGGGACAGTCAACACCAGACTTTTTGTTGTTTTAAAAGATAGATAATCCCTTAATTACCCATTCCCCAATTTTGCATAATAATACACGTTTTGCCTCTGTAATTACCTTGTATCTAAGCCTCTGCAGACTGCCCCCTTATCTCAGTGCTTTTGACAGACATGCAGTTTAGCCAACCAGTGCAGACTCCTAAATAACTCCACGGGAATCGCAACCCAGGTCTGAACCAAAAATAGGTTAGCTCCTAAGCTTACATTCCTTTTTCAAATTAAAATACCAAGTGAACAAAGAAAAATTGATAATATGAGTAAATTAGAAAGTTGCTTAAAATTGCATGCTGTATCTGAATCATGAAAGTTTAATTTTGACTTTAGTGTCCCTTTTAATTAGTCATGAAACCCCTGGTTCCTAGCATTTTGCATTATACTGTTTATATATGAGTACAAGAATATCTGTCTCCTAATTTTCATATACATTTGTCAAGCCTTTTAAACATCAGATGTATATGGATATGCATTAAAAAGGTACAGCAAACTAATGACACCTAGAGATAACGTTACCCCTCAGTCAAAGGAGATTCTTAAAAAAACACAATGTTTCACATACACACACACACACACAGATACACACACACAGACATACATATACATGCACACACACACAGACATATACACACACAGACATACATACATACATACACAGACATACATACACACACACACACACACACACACACACAAACAAATAGACACATACATATCTACACACATAGACATACACACACACACATATCTATGATGGGTGTCAACAGGTTCTTTAGCCAATTATTCCCTGTGGATCTATTTTTTAGGAAATGTACTGTGGTTTAGCAGTGAGGGGAGAGGACAGAATAGTATGTTACTCTCTAAGGTCAAATTAAATTTTTTTTATGAGGGGGGATAGGGGGCTGTGTGCAGAGATCTGGATTGTGCAAGTCCCTCAAGGTATTTTGTAAGATTTAGGGAAAGGGCACAAACTTCACATGAATATGAAAATAGCAAGTACATTAATTAATAATTTTGCATCTTATTCTACAAACTTTGTGTGCAACATCAAGACCTCTGAAGAGAATGGGTTAACTAATGACTGCACTAGCAACAACCGTTTAAATCATTTTAACGGTGCAGTCAGCTATCTGCATTCCAATCTATCCTAACATCATTTACAGCCCATAAACATTAGGAACTCCCCACAGCAAGTAAGAGGGAAATGTTTAACTAAAAAACTCTGCTGGTGTTACCCTCCTGATTCAAGCAAGGAATGTCTGTAACTGTAAGAGGTCTTTCCCGGGCTCACAGTTCTGATAGAGAGCGAGGCAGATCAGGCAGTTAAATATCAATGAGCATGCTGGCTCAAACATGCTACTTACTTAAGTTAGATTTAATTGCCGAGGTGCTGGAATGGAATCAGGAGGCTTAACTCACTGACAGAGGTCGTTCCCGGGCTCACAGTTCTGTAGGAGAGTGAGGCAGCTCAGGCACACAGATCCATGCACACGCTGCTCAACATGCTACTTTATCTTTATTTACAATTTATTTGCCGATGTCCCACCTGAGGAATGCTTTACTCTGCAAGCATCACTACACGGTCGTTGTCACAGGAGCACAAGTTTATCACCTACCTGAATGGTGATCAGCCCCAGCTCCGCTCAGTGACAAGTTTCTTCATATGAGCAGCAGCCGCTGCTGCCGGGACCTCAGTGCACCTTATCCCGGATAGAGATCCTGATCAATTCAGACACAGACAGCCGTGTGTGCAGCCCCCGCCCCATAGTCACATCGGGACAAAAGGCGGGACTCACCGCTTAAAATTATTGCCCCCCAACTCATGCTGGCTCCCAGAGTTCCTTAAACCCATGCTATCCTGGCAGGAGTTTACGCGCACCTGCGTCACTGCTGGGTCTGGGTCAGTGTGCCGGGAGGTATTGGTTGGACTGTGGGGGCGTGCCTTGCGCTGCGTGCACTATTACCCAATTTGCATTAGAAGTTAATGCAAATTGGCTGAGTCTCATGCAAAAAAAATAAGGGACAAAAAAATAAAAAATCCAGGCTGCTCTAAATTGCGCCCTCCTGATGGGGCGCCCTAAGGCGATTGCCTTAGTTGCCTTATACCAAACGCCGGCCCTGAGTACTGGTTTGGCTGTCTGCTATCAGTGGACAAGTGTTTAAGGGTAAGTATATTTAAACTCCTTTATGTAGATACTCACAGCTATGGATTGGGCACTTTTTAGGAAAGTTTTTTCTATATGTATGTATATATATATATATATATATATACGTATATATATATATATATATATATATATATATGTGTGTGTGTGTGTGTATAAATCCAAGTATGAATCTGCCCTCCTGGGACAACCACCTGGGCATACACTCGAAAAAAATAGTGAACAATGAACAGTGAAGCCTCAGGATTCTGCAAAATGAGCTAAATGTATTGACTTTTTGGGGATTACACTCCCCTTCTTCAGAACAAACAAAATATGTAAAACACATTCTTATATTGGGTAAAAACAGTGATTACATCCTCCCCTCTGTATGAAGGCACCAAACTTTCAAAACAATGCATGCACTGTGAAAATCGCCAAACCGGAAGTAGTATTCCAAACCACTTCCGGTCCGGCGTTACAAGACAAAGATTCAAAAATGTTTAACATACACATCGATATGTCTAACAAGTATGCTGTTGTCAGGGTTTTTTCCCTTTTTTGCTTGCCATGTGCTGCTGGCAGCTATCTTACTCACCTCTCTTGCTGACTCTGGTGCATACTGTGTGATGCTGCCCATTTCCTGCACTTCCTTTTATGGCCAGACTGGTGTACATCATCCGTGTGAGACAGGATGTAGTCTTAGAATTGTGATGTCATCACTTATTATTTAAAAGGCCTCTGTTCAGTATGTTAGTACAGCATTCTCTTGCTTACGCGTTTTGCCGATAGCCGTAATCATAGCTTTGAAGCTATGATTACGGCTATCGCAGAAACGCGTAAGCAAGAGAATGCTGTACTATCTGTTACATGTTATTTGAGCTAACAAGTTTTAAAGGAAGCCAATGTGCTGAATAAAAGTTAAGTTTTATTTCAAGAAATTTTGCCTGGTGCTCCTCATTGATCGTTTGCATTACTTCATAGCACTGTTATCAGTCTGTTTTTTACAGACCGGGTGTATTTTACTTTGCACTGTTTTTTTCTACTGTTGTTGTAGCACAATTTCTGTTCTATGTATGCGGTCATGTGATTGGACTTGCGCTTCCGCTGTCGGCTGTCTCCTCTCAAGCCGAGAGGTGGGTGTTTCTCAGCTGTTTTCAACATCGATAAGAGACTTTTATGTACTTAGAGCCTCAGTTTTCTAGGGGAATTTTCTTCTGCTTGCCAGAGGGTGAGTCCTCAGCATTGCTGAGGTTTAGAGGTGCCAGTTAATTTTTGATGCTCACAAGTCAATGCAAATAAAAATACTACAGTTAGAGTATTATCTGTGCCTGTGTTTTTTTTGCTTAGTGGAGTCCCAGTTTTCAGCTATTATTGATCAGGATACTAATTTATATAAGGCATTTAAGAAGTGTTTATACTGCTTAGAGGCTAACATTTTTTCTCCTGTGCAGTTTTGCTCCTCATGTCTAAATAAAATGCTTTTATTAAAAAATAAAACTTCTTCAGAGCCATCTGTCTCTCAGGAAAGTGTTGTACATGCCATGCCTCAACTTTCCCTTCAGGCTTCCCAGACTTTAACTGTCTCACATGCAGTGCCCTGCGGTTCCTCTCAAAAAGATTTTACTGCAGTCATATCAGCTTTACCCATAGCAGGAAAGAGGAAGAAAAAAAAATCAAAACATTTATCTAACACTGACACCAAATCTGCGTTAGTCAGCCTATCCCAGTTATCTGAGGAGGATCATTCCTCAGGGGCTTCTGAGAGAGAGATTTCTGGTTCTGACACAGCAATAGATAATATTATTGATACAGGTTTTTTTTTCATGTTTAATCTGGAACATGTCAGTTTGCTTCTGAAAGACGGCCTAGCTACTTTGGATGACTCAGACCCTACGATTGCTGAAACTCCCAAAAGGTCTAATAATATTAATAGAGTTTTTGATGTCAAACCTTCTACGGGATACGTATTCCCGGTTCCAGATTGCATGTTTGACATTATATTTCAGGAATGGGAAAAGCCAGGAATTCCTTTTACTCCTTTCCTGTGTTTAGAAAGTTGTTTCCTGTTGCTGACTCTGTATGTGACCTGTGGCGCACCGTTCCTAAGGTGGAGGGAGCTATATCCTCTTTAGCCAAGAGAACCACTATTCCTATTGAGGATAGTTCCTCTTTTAAGGATCCTATGGATGAGAAACTGGAAGCTTATTTAAGAAAGATTTTTCTTCACCAGGGTTTACAATGGCAACCAATTGCCAGTATTGCAACAGTTGCTGATGCAGCCTCTTATTGGTGTGACTCTCTATCCAATCTAATTTCAGAAGAAACTACTATAGAGGAGATCCAGGATAGGATCAAGGCTCTTAAACTAGCTAATACATTTATCTGTGATGCCAGTATGCAAATGGTCAGACTGGGAGCCAACATTTCTGACTTTGTGATTCTGGCTTACAGAAGCACTGTGGCTAAAATCTTGGTCTACGGATGTGACTTCCAAGTCTAAACTGTGCTCTTTGCCTTTCAAGGGTAAGACATTATTTGGTCCCGGTTTAGCCAAAATCATTTCTGAAGTTACAGGTGGAAAGGATTCTTTCCTGCCTCAAGACAAGAAGGCTAGACTTAAGGGTCGCCAGAGTTCTGATTTTCTTTCCTTTCACAACCTCAAAGGACAAAAGTCTTTCCTTTCCTCTTCCAAGCCGGAGCAATCCAGATACTCTTGGAGATCCAGTCAGCCTTGGAACAAAGGGAAGCAAGCCAAGAAGCCTTCCGCTGAGTTTAAATTGGCATGAAGGGGTCGCCCCCGATCCAATCTTGGATCAAGTGGGGGGCAGGCTTTTCCTTTTCTGGCAGGCTTGGATCTGCGCGTCCCAGATCCTTGGGCTGTGGAGGTAGTTTCTCTGGTATACAGAATAGGATTCTAGTCTTGTCCCCCCAGGGGCAGATGTATCCTGTCAAGGTTATTTATCCTGTCAAGGTTATCTGCAAACCAGGTAAAGAGAGAGGCATTCTTAAACTGTGTAAAATACCTTTCTTCCCTGATAAGTGATTGTTCCAGTTCCCATAGAGGAACAGGGTCAAGGATTCTATTCAAACCTTTTTGTGGTTTCCAAAAGGGAGGGAACTTTCCAAACCATTCTGGGCCTCAAGTGTCTCAACAAATTCCTCAAGGTTCCTCAAGGTTCTGTCCCTGTCCTAAAATGAAAACTATTTGTTCTATTCTTCCCTTGGTTCAGGAAGGTCAGTTCATGACTACCATAGATCTGAACAATGCTGTAATAACCCAAGATAGCAAAACACATAATATTTACATAGGTGAAGACTTTAGTACAAGGTGAACAAAGTTTCTCTATAAAACATGAACTGTAAGTGTATATCCCTTTAAATGAAGTAATAGATGAATGTCCCTTAAATATGATCCCTGATATTATAGTTTGAAACATAGGGAGGCACATACAAGGGGTTTGATATGGTTACACATAGAATATAGAACCCTAAACTTTGGTTTTTATATCCAGGTGTTAACCTAAATCTAGTAACTGTTAATATTGAGCTCAAGTATGCAGTAAGTAAAAAATATGGCACAAGAAATAAGTTCAACTGAAGCGAGAGTAGAGGAAACTGTTTGCCAGCAATGAAGAAAGTAAATGTTCAGAAGTACTAGTACTCACTCCGGTGTCTCTGGGTAGTGTGAAGAGGAAGGAGGCAGAGGCAGACGCTGAGATCACGAGGAGCAGGCCTGTGAGTCGGAAGGAGAGAGGCGCAGCTGACGATGACGTCACCATGTGGAAGAGGAATGCTTGTCGGATATACTGACAGCGGCTACGCTCAAAACAGCTGTTAAGATGGTGCAGGAGAGACAAGTGCGGTCTCAGAGGAAATCAATCCACTAGTCCTGGGAGGAGAGTGTCAGAGTATATGAATATTATGATGAATATTACATATGTATACATATATATGTATATATATATATATATATATATATATATATATGTATATTTTATACACTGTATATGTTAGATGAGACCTCAGGATTAATTGAACATGAGTTTGTTGAACACAGCTTCTAATCCACAGGGGGTCCCAACCCCCTTACCAGATAGCTGGATGAATACACGTTTATCAGGATTGAAGATCAGCAGAGCTTTTGAAGCACGACCCCTGTAGTGTAAAACACACAAACATTTCTTTTCTAAAGGAAATAGCTCATTGACCCTATTCATTTGACTATATATGCAGAGTTTTATAACTTCAGAACATTTGGTGATGAGAGAAAAGAATGTGTTCAAGGACCCCTTTGGAATTTGACACGTGTGATAACAACAGTTCTATCTCACTGAATCTCTGACATTTGAAGACGTACTGCAGACCCCCATCTTGGGGGAAGGTGACACAAATAAAATTAAATACATTTTGCAAGGGGAACAATGCCAGTTTTCCATGTATGTTTGGAATGATTCATGATATATATATTGAAATTAAGCACATTGTATTAAATAGATAATTGCTGCAGGGGATATTTATATAGGAAATAAATTCAGATATACATAGAAATGATATATATGTTTTGAAAACATAAAAGATCTTACTTAGCCTCTGTATTTTTAAGAATATAAATAAATACTTATGGACCATAGACATATGAATGCTTGGATCATCTCTAATAATTATTTCTATTTTTATTGCAGACAACCATTGGTCATGAGCATCAATCTATGCACTTAGAAAGAGATGGAATGCCTGCATGAAATGAATTAAGTCATATCATATAAACGTGCAATAAATGTTTATAAAGTTTTAAATACATCTCTTAAAATATAGTGAAATGAAGATATGGAAGTTACTTTGATGTGATATGACCATGAGATATATATTTTCTGTTAGACTAAATGAAATATAAATTATTTTAATATAATGTTAGATATATTTGATATTTCATATCAAAATGATCAGAAAATTCATTAAGATATAACTTATCCAAAACAAATAGTGTGAATAGTTGTTGCAGTAAATTATGATAAAATGAATAACCATTTAATAGAAATACTGATTTAAGTTGGTTCAAATGTTGCTATGTATGTTTGTAATGATGCCACCCGGTGTTACCATGAGAGAACTACAGCCAGAAAGCCTTTTGGCTGTTGGGAATGAGATATTCCGGTTAATCCAATGAAAAAGGGACAAGGCCATGGGCGTTTCCATAACAACAATGTATACTAAACCAATTACCCAATGAGAAGGGACAAGCAAAAAGGGCGTGAACGAAACAGGTTATCAATGATTATATAATGGGAGTGTTGAATGCACAAGAGAGAGTTGTCTGTAACTTGTTGAAAATTAGTGATCTGATTTTGGCTGCGATATACCTGAAAAAAATTTCACTTCAGCAAGGAGCTTAAAACTTATCCTTGATTTGTGCAAAAACCTTCTTTCAAATGAGATGACCTAAAGACTGCTACGAATTGGTTCAAAATTGGTAAAGTATATATATAAAAGAAAAGGGCTGCTAATTACATGTGATATTTTAAAGTAACTGCAGTTTAAAGATACAGTTTTCTGGGTTTTATAAGATAAGTCATATGCATAGCCTTTACAGTTAATAGATTTAAAGAGCAGATTATACTTTTAAACTGTGTGCCATTGTCTTAGATAGCTCTTAGCCTGCCTATTTGTATGCAAACATTTAAAATAAGCATTTATTATTACTGTATGTGGCAGAGTAGGATAAATTGCAGTTAAATAGCAGAATATATATATTTTCCTATTGTATTGCTTGGATGTTAAAGGTTATTTATAAATAAGGTGGGTTTTTAAGATAAGCATGTATGAATTTTGCATAGCATATTTAAATAGTTTTCAAGCGCATATACATTTATTTCATATTTCTTTTATTGCAAATATATTTCAATATGTTTATGGATATTAACTAAATAAAATAATTCAGATATTTATATTAATTGTATGGTCTAGTAGATGCATGGTTGATTAGGGTTGCTATTTTTTTTTTTATATATTGTGTTTGTAACCCTGCCATAAACTGATATATTATTTGGATAGCACTACTAAGATTCTTATAAATATACTGACATAATAATTGGAGGCACTGCTGAGATTTATTAATATTCCATCATATTTGATATAATATATTTGTAAGTAAATAGAAATTATTATAAAAGAGAAAAAGAAAAAAAAAAATCATATTTCGATATTAATATTTTGAAGATATAATTTTTGAAAAGTTGAAATATTGATTTTCATATTTCGAGATTGATATTAATATCTTGAAATATTATTAAAGATTAATTTTGAAAAATTAATAAAAATATTAATTTTTCATATTTCAAAATTAATCAAAAATATAAATTTTTCATATTTTCAAAGTTAATCAAAAGTATTAATTTTTCATATTTCGAAATATTAATTTTTCATATTTCAAAATTAATAATATATTTTTTTTAAATATAAATTATTTTTTTCTTCTCTCTTTTTTTATTGGCAAAAATTGTATTAGCGTTTTAGTTTTAACTAAGTACTAAACCAATACAATAATGTCTGTAGCCAGAAGTGACTCATTTAATTCTATACATAGCGATGAAATTGGTCCCATTACAATACCCATTACTAAAGGTCAGGTCCTTAAGAAAGATATCTTAAGTTACATTAAAGGGAAGTTAAATATTGCTGGTGAATTAAATGATTTTGTGGATATGCTTGAAACTAGGGCTAAAAATATTACCATTAATAATAATATGTGGAATGAAGAGAATGAATTCTTCCAGGAATTATTAATGATTAATCAATGCAAGGCTCTCAAAAAGCGAGACGAACTAATACTAAAATGCGGGCCCCTTTTAATATGCATTATTGACGAAATGTCGTTTTGTGTCACAGACAAACGATTGCAAATACAGGAGCTAGAAAATAGTATTCGTTCCTCGCGCAGACGCGAAGAGGGTTTAAAAATAGCCAAAAATAAAATGGATGAATTTGCCCAAAACCTAACAGCCTTAGATAAGCATAATACAGACTTAATCGCACAGATACACGATTTAAATAAACAGCTTGCGCAAAGCCAGAGAGAATTAAGCGATTTAAAATGGTCATATCGCCATAATGAAAACCCCTATATTAGCAGTGAGAATAATGCAGATAATGCTAACTCCTTTAGCGAACGCGTCAGGGACGAGGTACAAAAACATATGGAACAGTATAGACAAATGACCCCTAACGGGTCAGAAATAGATTTCCCAAATAGACAATCCCCTCAGGATGTAAATCCAGAGGACAGCTGTAGCGCAGCTGGCGCGGGGGAGGGAAACTCTAACAGAGAAGTCCAGAGTAAGTCTGATAAAGTCTATGATTCCCATAAAATAATCACCTTCGTACAACGCGCAGTACCTATATTCTCCAATAAGGGAACAACATCTGTAATTGATCATTTACAGGCTTTTGAAAATGCGTTAGCTATAATGAATGTTACAAGTGAGAAATTGAAAATTGAATTTTTGCCTTGGGTATTTCACAGTAAGCATCACAAATTCTTTGCTTCACTAAAGGATATGAATATTCATTCCTGGAATGGGGTAAAACGACAATGCAGAAAAGAATTCGGGCAATATCGCACTAAAACTGCCGCGAAAATAGCGGTATATGGTTTAAAGTGTCGTGCGAATCAGAGTCCAATCGAATTCCTTTCTGTATTGAAAAATGCGTACAGTATGGCTGAAGATAATCCCAAATTTGATGGCTCAGAATTTGTAAATTTATTTTTTGAAGCACTGCCTACACCCATCAAAATCAACTTAGCTAGAGATTTTGATGAGGACTGCTCATTGGAATGGCTGATCAAAGAGAGTACAAAGTTATACTCTATTCAGCAGTCCAGTGAACAGGGGGTGAAAAAGGAGTCAAAACCCAAAATTGTGGCAGAAACTAGGGTGTCACCTAGCCCCCTCAATTTGGAGTCTAAAAAGAGGACTTATGCAGAGGTGGCCAGTCAAAACAGGCCATCTCCACAGAGGTTTAATTCTGCCCCTCCCCCTACACAGGTTGAGGCGCAGGGAGACTATAACCAAAGTGGGGGACATAATCAGGTGAATAATTACTCACAAAGAGAATACCCACCAAATAATTGGTATCCGCGCAAGGGTAGATACAATAGATGGCGAAGATATTCTCAGGGTAACCAGACACCCCAGGTATATAATGCTCCCCAAAATACTAATACTGAACAAGCTGAACCCCAGGGGCAACCACGCCAGAATAGAAATAACGGCCCTGATTCTGAGGGAACCCAATGGTCCAGGAATCAATACAATGGGGCACCAGGAGATAGGCCCAGGGGTAGAGGTAACTTATACAATCAGGTAGATATGCTGTTTACCCAGTTAAATCGGTTGAGCGAACAAATCGCTAATATGAGTCAAAAATCTACGGCTCAGCAACCGAACAATACTTTTTTTGGGGTACAGCCAGTGGTCAGCAGTGGACCACAGGCACAGTCATAAATACTGCAGCATCACCTGAGGGGGAGGGGAGAGATATACAAAATGTAATAATAAATATCAATGATACTAATCATGTTCTCTCCCCACAGACCGAAAACTGACAATTTAACTGTGGTGACAAGCAACCTTATCCGGGAAAAGTTAACAAATCTCTTCCCTTGCAGCTCTTTCCTAACCTTATCTCCACAGATGCAGTACAAAAGAATCCAACCGACCCTGTCATAGAGGAAACAGGTAGGTATGAAGGTTCCTCTGCATCGAATGACACAGCGAATTCAGGTAACACGTGGCGAAGCCCACAGATGTGTGAAATGGTAGAAACTGCAGGAAGATATTATGTATTAGTTGAGCTGCAAGATTCAGTCTCCAACCCTATCAGGGGATTAATTGACACTGGGTCACAGGCAACTATCTTATCCCACAGGTACTACACACAGCTAAATGAGCTAACACCCCACAAACCTAAAATAAGAGAATTTGACGGTTCTCTAATAGGTGTTGGGGGTGACTCCCTAAAAGTTTACGGTACTGCCTGGTTAAAATTTAAATTGGGGAACAGGGTCATAAGACACCCTGTCGTCATAGTGGATCTGCCAACTGATCGTTTAATTATTGGTAGTGATCTCCTGAAGCGATTAAGCACCATAATTGATTGCATAAATAATGTAATTTGGTCACAAGTTAAGAGACCTATCAATTATGAAAAATCTGGTATATCTCGCGCCCGACATAGCTGTCACGTGGTGGAAGAGAAACCAGATGCTGTGGAGATTCATTTCCGGAATAACTCTGTACCTGAAATCACTATTCTACAAATAGATGATCAGACTCCTTTTAGTGGCTCTGATGGTAATACTTTTAAAATATCGCCTGGAAAGATAGCGAATATTTCCCTAGATGGCGATGTATTAACCATATCACTCCACAAGGGGGATCATAAAATCCCTAAGGGGGAGACCACACTCAATACCTCACAGGGATTGAGAGAGTTAAAGAGGATCTATTTATCCCTATACAAGTGCATGACCTTGGTAAAACCAAGTATGCTAAAATAAACTTAAAACAGGAAGCTAGCTATATAAGCGAAGGTTTATTAACGCAAATAGCTGAACCTAAAGTGATTAAATATCTTTCTCCCCAAGACCACAGTGTCAACGGCCTGGATGACAGGTCTGAAAGCTATAACATCACAGCTAAGTGCTTATTATCTATCTCTATTGGTAATAAGTCAGTGAAGCACCTGTTTTTAGTTTTAAATACTCCCCATAATCAAATATACATTGGCAATGATATCTTACATAGATATGCCATACAAATAGATTTGATTAATTCTTGCCTCTGGAGCAGGTTAAAGGGGGACCCTGAAGTATTTCAGGATGAAAATGCAGCCCTAAAATCAAACCAGCAATTGCCATATGCTGTGAATATTCAGGTATCTAGCGATGTTATAATTCCTGCTGGGGCTGAGAGGTCAGAAATTAAAAACTTCTGAAACACTAATTTGCCTCTCCCATAGAATAAAAAATCTGGGTGTCACAGTAACCTACACTCCTATGGTGAATATTGGAACTGTTCCAATACATATTGTTGTGCATAACATGACCCCACAGGATATAACATTATCCAAGGGAACCACCATAGGATATGCACTGGAATCAAGTTATTACAGTTTTGGATTCCAGAATAATGTAATTGGGCTAATACCTGAAGGATACCTAACTGAAGAACAATTAATAGAACAATCCTTTGCATCCATGCCAGAGGGTCTATTTAATATTCAGTCTATTTATCCCTTCAGCTCAGAGGAAGGCATCTGTAAAATTGAAGAAGCCTCTCTAGTGTTTGATCAGCCAATCAAACAGCAAGATTACGCCAATACCCAGAGTCATGGGAGCAATGTAAATTATAATCAAGGGGATCTCACCTCTAGACTGGAAGAAGCCTATGAAATAGGACAGCCTGAAATCTTTCCAGGATTTCAGCAAATAGTCGAAGAGCAAATATCCTTAGCTAATGGCTGTTCCAGCGATGATGAACGCCAACTGATGGAGTACAAGGATATTTTTGCTAAGGATTCTTATGACTGTGGTACTACAGACTTGCACATTGCAAGAATACAAACAGATCCCGATGCACCACCTGTATTTGTCAAACAATACAGACTTCCCTTAGCCTCATATGATTCTCTTGCAGAGATCATAAGGAATTTGGAAGAAAGAGGTATTATCAGACAGGTGCACAGCTCTTATAATAATCCTATTCTAGGTGTCCTTAAGCCCAATGGACAATGGCGTTTGTGTGCTGACTTAAGACAGCTAAACAAACGAGTATACATTTCTGGCTGGCCTGTGCCATATATTGACCAATGCCTAGCACAAATGCAGGGATCCAAAATATTCACTGCCATTGATTGTGCACAGAGATATTGGACCATAAAGGTACATGAAGAGGACCAATATAAGCTAGCATTCTCCTTCCAAAAGGTTCAGTATGCATTCCAGAGACTTCCATTTGGATACATAAATTCTGGACATGAGTTTGCTGTATTCATGCATAAGGCTATGCCTGACGCACTGGAAAGGGGGACCTTATCTTATGTTGATGATGTTTTAATCAAAAGCACAGACTTTGAAAAACACATCGCAGAGCTTAAACACGTCCTCAGCCAACTTAAAAGGGCAGGTGTCAAATTATCCCTGCAAAAAGCTCAATGGTGCCGCACTCGTGTAAACTTCTTGGGACATGAAGTTACCTCTGACGGATTAAATCCCCAGAAGAAAAAGGTGGAAGCGATAGTGAATTCTAAAAACCCAACTAACTTAAAGGAATTGAGATCATTCCTGGGTATGACAAATTATTCTCGCAAATTCATTGATAATTATGCGGAATTAGCTAAACCACTACTACTTCTTCTAAAGAAAGAGGTGAAATGGCACTGGAGTGAGTCTCAAGAGACAGCCATCAGAGAGCTGAAGAGAAAACTCACTCAAGCACCTTGCTTAGCGTACCCTGAAGGTGGCAAACCTTTCTACTTAGAAACAGGGTACACAGATGTAAGCATGAGTGCTGTTTTATACCAAAAGCATGATAATTTGAACAAAGCCATCTATCCCCAGTAGAAATAAAGTTCAACGATTGCGAAAAAGCCCTCTT
Source organism: Bombina bombina (assembly GCF_027579735.1). Taxonomy (NCBI): domain Eukaryota; kingdom Metazoa; phylum Chordata; class Amphibia; order Anura; family Bombinatoridae; genus Bombina; species Bombina bombina. Next base: position 200,947,255 of record NC_069500.1, on the reverse strand, counting down.
ATCTACTGTATGGGCTCTACAAAATTTCCGCAGCTATATACAGGGCGAGAAAATTATTGTAGAAACGGCCCACCAGCCTTTGCTATATTTGCAAAGTGAGAGAATAAGAGATGGGAATTTGTCTAATAGCCGCATAACAGCGTGGACTCTTTCCTTACAAGGCTGGCCCTTAGAAATTTGCTACAAGCAGAATAAAAAGAATCCAGTCGCACAAGGGCTTGCTGAGCTCCACGACTGTACTGCTAGAGATCCTGGGGAAGAATTATCAGAAGATGATTTTCTGGAAGAACAATTGCTTTCCCCATATAAAATGTACAATGAGGAAAATTGCCAAATATTACCTTGGGTGTATGTTGATGGTTGTTCTTACCATGCCACTATTGATAATGAGCGCAGATTAGTCGCTGGCATTGGTATAACTGGGGCAAATGGATTCCCAAATATATCTATAGGTTTCAACATTGGACCAAGATCAAGTCAAGTTGCAGAACTAACTGCTGTTTTCAAAACCATTGAAATGGCTATTGAGCATGGTATTCATGAATTTGTGATCATAACTGACTCAAATTATGTGCGTGACAGTTTTGTTGAATACCTGCCAACTTGGAAAAGAAATGCCATGCAGAAAAGCAATAACAAACCAGTCAAGCATGGCAAGTTGTTCTGCGAGATTGATAATCTGGTAGTATCCAATGATTTAATCATACACTGGAAAAAGACCAAGGGTCATTCCAGAGTTTTAGGTCATGATAAGGAAGGCAATGACCCTGTGGATTCATTAGCCAAACAAGGAGCCATAACTGGAGAACTCCTTAATATTGACCATTTAATGGGTGCAATTCAGGTAGAAGCCATTACCAGAAACCAGGCAAAACAACAGAGTGAGCCTAACTTGGTACAATGGAGTCAGGATTCTCCTAGTGAGGACCTGATCACTAGTCAAAAAGAAGACCCCATTGTAGGCATCTTCTATAAACACATAGAAGATCCTGAAAGCAACCCCATCTGAAAAGATGATTGTATTGGCAAAGAAGATCTGAGAATCTTAATAAAATCTAAATCACAATTCAAATTACTGGATGGTTTGTTAATTAGAACCTCCAAAACTGGCATCCAGCAGTGGGTAGTACCCACCAAGTTCCGAGGTCTAATGCTTCAACATGCCCATGATGCTCCCACATCTGGTTATCGTGGTGCCAAACTCACGTATGAAATATTGCGTGATTACGCTTTTTGACCACACATGTTGAAAGATGTTCAAACCTACTGTCAAGGGTGTTTAATCTGCCCACAGTTCCAACCCACTGCACCAACGCATAGAGCGCCATTGCAGAAAAGGGGGATGGTAATGCCATGGTCAGATATACAAATTGATTTTATTGGCCCAGTAACAAGATCATCAAGAGGTAACAAATACATGTTAACCGTGACATGCCTGTTTACTAAATGGGTAGAGTGCATTAGTGCACCTAACAAAGTGCTGAAACATGTGCAGCATTGCTCATCAACCATGTATTTTCCAGATTTGGTTTGCCCCAAAGAATCGAATCAGATCGGGGGACCCACTTCACTAGCGAAGTGATGACAAAAATGTGGAAAATACTAGGGGTAAAAAGAAAGCTCCATATTGCTTATAGAGCTGCCTCAAGTGGTGGTGTAGAGCGTTACAACCAGTCTATTGTTAAAATCCTCAAAAAGTTTGTGAGTGAAACAGGTAAAGACTGGGATGTAAAACTACCTCTAGTCTTAATGGCATTAAGAGCAACTCCAAGTAGTGCTACCAAAATGTCACCTTTTGAGCTGATGACTGGTAGAAGAATGGTTCTACCTCAACATCTGCTATACCGTACATCAGACCAAAACTTAATAAACGCTGCCAATACACATCAATATGTGGAAAACCTAAGAAAGCACCTGCAATATGCCTTTGCATTTGCTCAAAGGAATTTAGAAAGAGCCGCAACTGCCACTAAAACCTATTATGATCTCAAAACATCCAAAAAGGAATATGAAATAAATGATAAAGTTTATCTTTGGAAGAGATCAGGTTAGGGAGAAGAAATGTCTTCCCTCATGGAAAGGTCCTTTTGCCATTACTGACAAAATATCTCCAGTGGCCTATAAAATAAGGATCCCCAAAAATGAAAGTTTCATAGATAAATGGGTCCATATCAATCAATTGCGGGCATGTCATCCCAGATCCCAACTACAAGCCATAGAGGGAGAATGAAGTGTCATATCCCCAAATGAACTAAAGACGTACTGTAGTTTAAAGATGCCCAACTGATAAACATGAAGGCTCAAAATAACAAACTTTCTACATAAGAGACTGTCTATGAGGTATACGGTTGATCCTCATCAAATACCACTGACTTTAAGCCAATTCAAATACATGTGTCCTACATCTATTTGAAGTTGGAAGGGGGATTTATGTCAGAGTATATGAATATTATGATGAATATTACATATGTATACATATATATGTATATATATATATATATATATATATATATATGTATATTTTATACACTGTATATGTTAGATGAAATTACAATAAATATACCAAATATCACAAAGAAAAAAAAATGTGAAATAAATGTGATAACAAAAATCATAAAAGGAAAACCAAATAAAGTTCTGAATAAAGGATATGTCTGTGTCCTCTGGATGAGTTTTTCAGCTTGTTAGCATTCCTCAGTGAGATCCCATAAAAAAGGAAACAGAAAATTGCAACATAGTGTGAATCTGTAATGGCACTTTGAGGAAGTAGTTGTTTTGTAACAAATGACTACTCACATTTGTTGGAGCTTTCCACTAAGCTCAAGGATATGCGCATTCCCACTTTATACTGATGGGAAAACAGTACACTAGGCAAAACTTGGATACAAATTTATTTTAAAATATATAAAAGCGTCACATAAGCCTTGATAACACCACAATGTAAGGGTACAAAAGCAGATATGCTGTAATAAATGCTTCAAATCGCCAAACTTGCAAAGAGGTAAATGGATCAGCAGGAGTGTGACCGCCGAAACCAAAACCTCTTTAGTAGCAAGACAGTAGCGCTAAGCCCCCAGGTGTCCTGGCTAGTGTAGAGACGTGATAAAACTCAATATAGAACAGTTCAGTTCCGACGTACGTTTCGCAGGTATGCTTTGTCAAGGAATGGACATTCCTTGACAAAGCATACCTGCGAAACGTACGTCGGAACTGAACTGTTCTATATTGAGTTTTATCACGTCTCTACACTAGCCAGGACACCTGGGGGCTTAGCGCTACTGTCTTGCTACTAAAGAGGTTTTGGTTTCGGCGGTCACACTCCTGCTGATCCATTTACCTCTTTGCAAGTTTGGCGATTTGAAGCATTTATTACAGCATATCTGCTTTTGTACCCTTACATTGTGGTGTTATCAAGGCTTATGTGACGCTTTTATATATTTTAAAATAAATTTGTATCCAAGTTTTGCCTAGTGTACTGTTTTCCCATCAGTATAAAGTGGGAGTGCGCATATCCTTGAGCTTAGTGGAAAGCTCCAACAAATGTGAGTAGTCATTTGTTACAAAACAACTACTTCCTCAAAGTGCCATTACAGATTCACACTATGTTGCAATTTTCTGTTTCCTTTTTTATGGGATCTCACTGAGGAATGCTAACAAGCTGAAAAACTCATCCAGAGGACACAGACATATCCTTTATTCAGAACTTTATTTGGTTTTCCTTTTATGATTTTTGTTATCACATTTATTTCGTATATGTTAGATGAGACCTCAGGATTAATTGAACATGAGTTTGTTGAACACAGCTTCTAATCCACAGGGGGTCCCAACCCCCTTACCAGATAGCTGGATGAATACACGTTTATCAGGATTGAAGATCAGCAGAGCTTTTGAAGCACGACCCCTGTAGTGTAAAACACACAAACATTTCTTTTCTAAAGGAAATAGCTCAGTGACCCTATTCATTTGACTATATATGCAGAGTTTTATAACTTCAGAACATTTGGTGATGAGAGAAAAGAATGTGTTCAAGGACCCCTTTGGAATTTGACACGTGTGATAACAACAGTTCTATCTCACTGAATCTCTGACATTTGAAGACGTACTGCAGACCCCCATCTTGGGGGAAGGTGACACAAATAAAATTAAATACATTTTGCAAGGGGAACAATGCCAGTTTTCCATGTATGTTTGGAATGATTCATGATATATATATTGAAATTAAGCACATTGTATTAAATAGATAATTGCTGCATGGGATATTTATATAGGAAATAAATTCAGATATACATAGAAATGATATATATGTTTTGAAAACATAAAAGATCTTACTTAGCCTCTGTGTTTTTAAGAATTTAAATAAATACTTATGGACCATAGACAAATGAATGCTTGGATCATCTCTAATAATTATTTCTATTTTTATTGCAGACAACCATTGGTCATGAGCATCAATCTATGCACTTAGAAAGAGATGGAATGCCTGCATGAAATGAATTAAGTCATATCATATAAACGTGCAATAAATGTTTATAAAGTTTTAAATACATCTCTTAAAATATAGTGAAATGAAGATATGGAAGTTACTTTGATGTGATATGACCATGAGATATATTTTCTGTTAGACTAAATGAAATATAAATTATTTTAATATAATGTTAGATATATTTGATATTTCATATCAAAATGATCAGAAAATTCATTAAGATATAACTTATCCAAAACAAATAGTGTGAATAGTTGTTGCAGTAAATTATGATAAAATGAATAACCATTTAATAGAAATACTGATTTAAGTTGGTTCAAATGTTGCTATGTATGTTTGTAATGATGCCACCCGGTGTTACCATGAGAGAACTACAGCCAGAAAACCTTTTGGCTGTTGGGAATGAGATATTCCGGTTAATCCAATGAAAAAGGGACAAGGCCGTGGGCGTTTCCATAACAACAATGTATACTAAACCAATTACCCAATGAGAAGGGACAAGCAAAAAGGGCGTGAACGAAACAGGTTATCAATGATTATATAATGGGAGTGTTGAATGCACAAGAGAGAGTTGTCTGTAACTTGTTGAAAATTAGTGATCTGATTTTGGCTGCGATATACCTGAAAAAAATTTCACTTCAGCAAGGAGCTTAAAACTTATCCTTGATTTGTGCAAAAACCTTCTTTCAAATGAGATGACCTAAAGACCGCTACGAATTGGTTCAAAATTGGTAAAGTATATATATAAAAGAAAAGGGCTGCTAATTACATGTGATATTTTAAAGTCACTGCAGTTTAAAGATACAGTTTTCTGGGTTTTATAAGATAAGTCATATGCATAGCCTTTACAGTTAATAGATTTAAAGAGCAGATTATACTTTTAAACTGTGTGCCATTGTCTTAGATAGCTCTTAGCCTGCCTATTTGTATGCAAACATTTAAAATAAGCATTTATTATTACTGTATGTGGCAGAGTAGAATAAATTGCAGTTAAATAGCAGAATATATATATTTTCCTATTGTATTGCTTGGATGTTAAAGGTTATTTATAAATAAGGTGGGTTTTTAAGATAAGCGTGTATGAATTTTGCATAGCATATTTAAATAGTTTTCAAGCGCATATACATTTATTTCATATTTCTTTTATTGCAAATATATTTCAATATGTTTATGGATATTAACTAAATAAAAGAATTCAGATATTTATATTAATTGTATGGTCTAGTAGATGCATGGTTGATTAGGGTTGCTATTTTTTTTTTTTTATATTGTGTTTGTAACCCTGCCATAAACTGATATATTATTTGGATAGCACTACTAAGATTCTTATAAATATACTGACAAGAGGTAAAGGCACAATAGTCACAAGGAAACAGTGTACAAGGTTGATAGAGAGGCTGATATGAATGGGTGTAACCAGAATACCAAGCAAGGTATTCTGGGAAGTCCAGGGTTATATAGAGGGAGGACAGAGAATCCTTAAAGGCAAAGGATGTTACAGATGCATATCTTCATGTTCCCATTCACAGGGAACATCATCAATTTCTTCTGGACAAACTTTTCCAGTTTGTTGCTCTGTCCGTTGGCTTTGCCACGGCTCCTCAAATCTTTACAAAGGTCCTAGGGGTCCTTTTAGCAGTGGTCAGATCTCAGGGAATAGTGGTGGCGCATTATCTGGACAACATCTTGGTTTAAGCACCATCTTTTCAGTTAGCAAGATCTCATACAGAGATGGTTGTGTCTATTCTACATTACCACGGATGGAAAGTGAATCTGGAGAAGAGTTCCCTGGTACCAGATACCAGGGTGTGTTTTTAGGAATGATTATAGATTCTCTGTCTATGAAGATTTTTCTGACTGAGATTAGAAGATCCAAACTTCTGACTTCTTGTCTGTCACTTCAGTCCTCTATCTGCTCATATGTGGCTCAGTTTATGGAAGTGATTAGTCTGATGGTTCTTCTATGGACATCATTCCGTTTGCTCGGTTTCGTCTGAGACCCTTACAGTCATGCATGCTCAGACAATGGAACGGAGACCACTCAGACCAATCGCAGAGGATAGCTCTGGATTCCACAGGACCATGATGCCTACTTGTCAAAGCGTCAACTGTGCTGCATTTGCTGGCACCAATACGCTCGCCTGACATCACTGCCGCGGACCTGAATACGTTCTCCATAGTTAACAAAAAAGCTGTCAAAAAGCCGCGCACCAAGTATGGGGCGATGAGCAGTGGACTGTTGTTAACTAACAGTCATCGATCTCACTGCTCTTCGGCTTTTTCACAGCTTTATTTGTATACTGTCACTAAACACCCACACTATACTAAACTGATTAACCCCTATATCGCCGCTCCCGGACCCCGCCGCAACTAAATAAAGTTATTAACCCCTATCCCGCTGCTCCCGGAGCCCACCACAACTCTAATAAACTTATTAACCCCTATTCCTCCGCTCCCGGAGCCCACCGCCACCTACATTATACTTATTAACCCCTAATCTGCCACACCCTATACCGCTGCCACCTACATAAAGTCATTAACACCTATCCTGCCGCTCCCGGAGACCACCGAAACTAAATTAATTTATTAACCCCTAAACCGCCAGCCCCCCACATCGCCATAAACTAAATTAAACTATTAACCCCTAAACCTAACAACCCGTTAACTTTATATTAAATATTAACTCATCCCAATATTATAATAAATTTAAACTTACCTTTAGATTTAAATTAAACTATATTAAACTATTAATTAACCTACCTTTACTATTATAATAAAATTACATTAAACTATATTAAACTATTAATTAGTCTACCCTAACTATTCTACTAAAATTACATTAAACTATTAATTAATCTACCCTATCTATTATACTAAAATTACATTAAACTATATTAATTAATAATTAACCTACCCTAACTATTATAATAAAATTACATTAAACTATATAAAATTAATAATTAATTTAACCTAACTTTAATTAATTTAACCTACTAAAAACTAACAACTAAGTTACAAAAAATAACAAACACTAAGTTACACAAAACAATAAACACTGAGGCCTAGATTTGGAGTTTGGCGGTAGATGGGCTGTTAACGCTCCGCAGGCTTTTTTCTGGCCGCACCATAAAATTAACTATGGTATCGAGAGTTCAAAAAAAGGCTGCGTTAGGCTCCAAAAAAGGAGCGTAGAGCATTTTTACCGCAAATGCAACTCTCGATACCAGAGTTGCTTACGGACGCGGCCAGCCTCAAAAACGTGCTCGTGCACGATTCCCCCATAGGAAACAATGGGGCTGTTTGAGCTGAAAAAAAACCTAACACCTGCAAAAAAGCCGCGTTCAGCTCCTAACGCAGCCCCATTGTTTTCTATGGGGAAACACTTCCTACGTCTGCACCTAACACTCTAACATGTACCCCGAGTCTAAACACCCCTAACCTTACACTTATTAACTCCTAATCTGCCGCCCCCACTATCGCTGACACCTGCATTATATTATTAACCCCTAATCTGCCGCTCCGTAAACCGCCGCTACCTATGTTATCCCTATGTACCCCTAATCTGCTGCCCCTAACACCGCCGACCCCTATATTATATTTATTAACCCCTAACCTGCCCCCCACAACATCGCCGCCAGCTACCTACAATAATTAACCCCTAATCTTCCGACCGCAAAGCGCCGCCACCTACGTTATCCTTATGAACCCCTAATCTGCTGCCCCTAACACTGCCGACCCCTATATTATATTTATTAACCCCTAATCTGCAACCCACAACGTCGCCGACACCTGCCTACACTTATTAACCCCTAATCTGCCGAGCGGACCTGAGCGCTACTATAATAAAGTTATTAACCCCTAATCCGCCTCACTAACCCTATCATAAATAGTATTAACCCCTAATCTGCCCTCCCTAACATCGCCGACACCTAACTTCAATTATTAACCCCTAATCTGATGACCGGAGCTCACCGCTATTCTAATAAATGTATTAACCCCTAAAGCTAAGTCTAACCCTAACACTAACACCCCCCTAACTTAAATATAATTTAAATCTAACGAAATAAATTAACTCTTATTAAATAACTTATTCCTATTTAAAGCTAAATGCTTACCTGTAAAAAAAAATCCTAATATAACTACAATATAAATTATAATTACATTGTAGCTATTTTAGGATTAATATTTATTTTACAGGCAACTTGGTAATTATTTTAACCAGGTACAATAGCTATTAAATAGTTAAGAACTATTTAATAGTTACCTAGTTAAAATAATAACAAAATTACCTGTAAAATAAATCCTAACCTAAGTTATAATTAAACCTAACACTACCCTATCAATAAATTAATTAAATAAAATACCTACAATTACCTACAATTAACCTAACACTACACTATCAATAAATAAATTAAATACAATTCCTACAAATAACTACAATTACATAAACTAACTAAAGTACAAAAAATAAAAAAGAACTAAGTTACAAAAAATAAAAAAATATTTACAAACATAAGAAAAATATTACATCAATTTTAAACTAATTACACCTACTCTAAGCCCCCTAATAAAATAACAAAGACCCCCAAAATAAAAAAATGCCCTACCCTATTCTAAATTAATACATTTAAAAGCTCTTTTACCTTACCAGCCCTGAACAGGGCCCTTTGCGGGGCATGCCCCAAGAAAATCAGCTCTTTTGCCTGTAAAAAAAAACATACAATACCCCCCCAACATTACAACCCACCACCCACATACCCCTAATCTAACCCAAACCCCCCTTAAATAAACCTAACACTAAGCCCCTGAAGATCTTCCTACCTTGTCTTCACCATACCAGGTTCACCGATCGGTCCAGAAGAGCTCCTCCGATGTCCTGATCCAAGCCCAAGCGGGGGGCTGAAGAGGTCCATGATCCAGCTGAAGTCTTCATCCAAGCGGGGCAGAAGAGTTCTTCCATCCGATTGAAGTCTTCATCCAAGCGGCATCCATCCGGAGCGAAGCGGCAGCATCCTGAAGACCTCCACCGCGGAACATCCATCCTGGCCGACGACTGAACGACGAATGACTGTTCCTTTAAATGATGTCATCCAAGATGGCGTCCCTCGAATTCCGATTGGCTGATAGGATTCTATCAGCCAATCGGAATTAAGGTAGGAATATTCTGATTGGCTGATGGAATCAGCCAATCAGAATCAAGTTCAATCCGATTGGCTGATCCAATCAGCCAATCAGATTGAGCTCGCATTCTATTGGCTGATCGGAACAGCCAATAGAATGCGAGCTCAATCTGATTGGCTGATTGGATCAGCCAATAGGATTGAACTTGATTCTGATTGGCTGATTCCATCAGCCAATCAGAATATTCCTACCTTAATTCCGATTGGCTGATAGAATCCTATCAGCCAATCGGAATTCGAGGGACGCCATCTTGGATGACGTCATTTAAAGGAACCGTCATTCGTCGGGAGACGCCGGAAGAAGAGGATGGATCCGCGTCGGCTGCTTCAAGATGGACCCGCTCCGCACCGGATGGAAGAAGATCGAAGATGCCGCTTGGAGAAGATGTTTGCCGGTCCGGATGTCCTCTTCTTGCCGGATAGGAGGAAGACTTTGGAGCCTCTTCTGGACCTCTTCAGCACCGGATGCCAGGACGGATCGGTGATACCTGGATGGTGAAGACAAGGTAGGAAGATCTTCAGGGGCTTAGTGTTAGGTTTATTTAAGGTGGGTTTGGGTTAGATTAGGGGTATGTGGGTGGTGGGTTGTAATGTTGGGGGGGGTATTGTATGTTTTTTTTTACAGGCAAAAGAGCTGATTTTCTTGGGGCATGCCCCGCAAAGGGCCCTGTTCAGGGCTGGTAAGGTAAAAGAGCTTTTAACTCAATTAATTTAGAATAGGGTAGGGCATTTTTTTTATTTTGGGGGTCTTTGTTATTTTATTAGGGGGCTTAGAGTAGGTGTAATTAGTTTAAAATTGTTGTAATATTTTTCTTATGTTTGTAAATATTTTTTTATTTTTTGTAACTTAGTTCTTTTTTATTTTTTGTACTTTAGTTAGTTTATGTAATTGTAGTTATTTGTAGCATTTGTATTTAATTTATTTATTGATAGTGTAGTGTTAGGTTAATTGTAGGTAATTGTAGGTAGTTTATTTAATTTATTTATTGATAGGGTAGTGTTAGGTTTAATTATAACTTAGGTTAGGATTTATTTTACAGGTAAATTTGTTATTATTTTAACTAGGTAACTATTAAATAGTTCTTAACTATTTAATAGCTATTGTACCTGGTTAAAATAATTACAAAGTTGCCTGTAAAATAAATATTAATCCTAAAATAGCTATAATATAATTATAATTTATATTGTAGCTATATTAGGATTTATTTTACAGGTACGTATTTAGCTTTAAATAGGAATAATTTATTTAATAAGAGTTAATTTATTTTGTTAGATTTAAATTATATTTAAGTTAGGGGGGTGTTAGTGTTAGGGTTAGACTTAGCTTTAGGGGTTAATACATTTATTAGAATAGCGGTGAGCTCCGGTCGTCAGATTAGGGGTTAATAATTGAAGTTAGGTGTCGGCGATGTTAGGGAGGGCAGATTAGGGGTTAATACTATTTATGATAGGGTTAGTGAGGCGGATTAGGGGTTAATTACTTTATTATAGTAGCGCTCAGGTCCGCTCGGCAGATTAGGGGTTAATAAGTGTAGGCAGGTGTCGGCGACGTTGAGGGGGGCAGATTAGGGGTTAATAAATATAATATAGGGGTCGGCGGTGTTAGGGGCAGCAGATTAGGGTACATAAGGATAACGTAGGTGGCGGCGCTTTGCGGTCGGCAGATTAGGGGTTAATTATTGTAAGTAGCTGGCGGCGACGTTGTGGGGGGCATTTTAGGGGTTAATAAATGTAATACAGGGGTCGGCGGTGTTAGGGGCAGCAGATTAGGGGTACATAAGTATAACGTAGGTGGCGGTCGGCAGATTAGGGGTTAAAAAAATTTAATCGAGTGGCGGCGATGTGGGGGGACCTCGGTTTAGGGGTACATAGGTAGTTTATGGGTGTTAGTGTACTTTAGAGTACAGTAGTTAAGAGCTTTATGAACCGGCGTTAGCCCAGAAAGCTCTTAACTCCTGCTATTTTCCGGCGGCTGGAGTTTTGTCGTTAGAGCTCTAACGCTCACTTCAGAAACGACTCTAAATACCAGCGTTAGAAAGATCCCATTGAAAAGATAGGATACGCAATTGACGTAAGGGGATCTGCGGTATGGAAAAGTCGCGGCTGAAAAGTGAGCGTTAGACCCTATTTTGAGTGACTCCAAATACCGGCGGTAGCCTAAAACCAGCGTTAGGAGCCTCTAACGCTGGTTTTCACGGCTACCGCCGAACTCTAAATCTAGGCCTAAGTTACAAAAAAAAAAAAAAAGAAATTATCAAAGATTTAAACTAATTACACCTAATCTAAGGGCCCTATGAAAATAAAAAAGCCCCCCAAAAATTAAAAAAAAACCCTAACCTAAAAATAAACTACAAATAGCCCTTAAAAGGGCCTTCTGCGGGGCATTGCCCCCCCAAAAATCAGCTCTTTTACCTGTAATTTTTTTTTACAAATTACAAATATCCCCCCAACAGTTGTAATAGTTTAAGGCCTCTAGTTATCAAAGTCTGGCGGATCTGATCCGACAGTGCGGATCAGGTCCGCCAGACTTCGCTGAATACGGCGAGGAATACGCTCACCGTATTCAGCATTGCACCAGCAGCTCACAAGAGCTGCTGGTGCAACGCAGCCCCCTGCAGACTCGCCAGCAGGGGGTGTCAATCAACCCGATCGTACTCGATCGGGTTGATTTCCAGCAATGTCTGTCCGCCTGCTCAGAGCAGGCGGACAGGTTATGGAGCAGCGGTCTTTGTGACCGCTGCTTCATAACTGCTGTTTCTGGTGAGCCTGCACGGGGCATCAAGCTCCATACGGAGCTTGATACATATGCCCCTAAATCTTTGATAATTTCTTTTTTCTTTTTTGTAACTTAGTGTTTATTTTTTTGTGTAACTTAGTGTTTGTTATTTTTTGTAACTTAGTTGTTAGTTTTTGGTAACTTAGTAATTTTTTAGTGTAGATTTAAATTATTTGAGTAGGGTTAGGTGTTTAAATATAGAAAATAGTTAATTTAATTTGTAGTTTAATGTAATTTTAGTATAAAAGTTAGGGTAGATTAATTATTATTTTAATACAGTTTAATGTAATTTTAGTTTAAAAGTTAGGTTAGATTAATTATTAATTTAATATAGTTTAATGTAATTTAAAGGTAAGTTTAAATTTATTATAAGATAGGGATGAGTTAATATTTAATATAAAGTTAGCGGGTTGTTAGGTTTAGGGGTTAATAGGTTAATTTAGTTTATGCTAATGTGCGGGGCTGGCGGTTTAGGGGTTAATAACTTTATGTAGGTGGCGGCAGATTAGAGGTTAATAAGTATAATGTAGGTGGCAGCAGTGTAGGGGCAGCAGATTAGGGGTTAATAAGTATAATGTAGGTGGTGGCGGTGTCGGGGCAGTAGATTAGGGCTTAATAAGTATAATGTAGGTGGCGGCAGTGTCGGGCGGCAGATTAGGGGTTAATAAGTATAATGTAGGTGGCGGCGGTGTAGGGGGCGGCAGATTAGGGGTGTTTAGACTCGGGGTATATGTTAGGGTGTTAGGTGTAAACATAACTTTTATTTTCCCATAGGAATCAATGGGATATCGGGCAGCAGCGAACATAAGCTTTCACTGCTTTCAGACTCCCATTGATTCCTATGGTATACGCCGCCTCCAGGGCGGTGGATTGAAAACCAGGTACGCTGGGCCGGAATAGTGGCTAGCGTACCTGCTAGTTACTTGTTAACTAGCAAAAGTAGTCAGATAGTGCCGAATTTGCATTCGGAACATCTGTAGTGACGTAAGCATTGATCTGTGTCGGACTGAGACCGGCGGATCGTATGTTATGTCACAGATTTCTACTTTTGCCAGTCTGTAGGCTTTGATAAATAAGGGGAATCAAGCTCTCCACAATTACGCTGTGGAATTCCAGCGTATTTGCGGTTGACGACTTGATAAATAGGCCCCTATATTTCTCAGGGTATATGCTTCCTGAGACCTTTCTATGTGATTGTGACCACGGACATAGCCTTTCAAGCTGGGGAGCAGTTGGGGGTTCTTTGAAGGCTGAGGGTCTTCCCATAAATATATTGGAGTTGAGAGAGATTTACAATGCCTTGCCAACCTGGCCTCAGCTAGCTTTAGTACGGTTTATCAGATTTCAATCAGACAATATCACCTCAGTGGCTTACATCAATCGCCAGGGAGGAAATCGGAATGAAGCAGGTGACTCACATTTTCCAGTGGGCGGAGTCTCACAATCATCTCCTCTCTGCCATCCACATCCCAGGGGTGGACAACTGGGAGGTAGATTTTCTGAGCAGGCAAACATTTCATCCTGGGGAGTGGGCTCTCCATCCGGAGGTTTTGAAAATTATAACTATCTGGTGGGGGATTCTGGAGTTGGATCTGATGGTGTCTTGTCTAAACACCAAGCACCAAGTACGGTTCAAGATCAAGAGATCCACAGGCAGCTCTGGTAGACGCTCTAGCGGTGCTTTGGAACTTAAGGCTGGCGTACCTGTTCCCCCCATTTGCTCTCCTTCCTCGAGTAATTGCTTGTATCAAGCAGGAGAGGGCATCTGTGATTCTCATAGCTCCTGCCTGGCCTCGCAGAATCTGGTTTGCGGATCTGGAGAAGATGTCTATTCTTCCCCCTTAGAGGTTGCCTCTGAGGAAGGACCTTCTACTTCAGAGTCCCTTCCTCCACCCAAATCTAGATTATCTGAAGCTGACTGCATACCTAGTTTTGGCTAGGCGTGGTTTTTCTGAGATGGTCATTGATACTATGCTTCAGGCTCGTAAACCTGTTACTCATAAGATTTTTTATTTTTTTTAAATGATCTTTTATTGAGGTTTTGCGTGAGAAAAAAGAGACATATAATAAATGTCATAACACAAATTACAAAATTTTCACACATTACAACACATTACAACGATATAAACAATAAGCAAAATGATTGTTACTCGTAAGATTTACCATAAGGTATGATGTAAATACCTATATTGGTGTGAATCAAAGGTTTTCTCTTGGAGTCGGGTGAGGGTTCCTCGCATTCTGTCCTTTCTTCAGAAGGGCTTGGAGGAAGGTTTGTCAGTCATTACTCTGAAGGGTCATATTTCTGCTCTGTCTATTCTTTTGCATAAGTGTCTGGCAGATCTGCCAGATGTTGAATCTTTTGTTCAGGCCTTAATCAGAATCAGGCCTGTATTTAAACTTGTTGCTCCTCCCTGGAGCCTTAACCTTGTTCTTAAAGTTTTTCAGCAGGCTCCGTTTGAGCCTATAAATTCAGTTGATATTATTTTTATTTTTATTGTTTTTATTGTGGAAGGTTTTGTTTCTACTTGCTAATTCGTCTGCTCGCAGAGTTTCTGAGCTTTCGGCTCTGCAGTGTGATTCCCCTTATCTTATTTTTCTTGCGAATAAGGCGGTCCATCGCAACATCAATCAAGAAATTGTCCCTTCTTTATGTCAGAATCCTTCTTCTCAGAAGAAGCGTCTGTTACACAACCTGGATGTTGTACGTGCTCTAAATATTTATTTACAAGCAACTAAAGTTTTTCTGTAGTCTTCTGTCGTGCATAAGGGTTAGAAGGCCATTTCTACTGCTCTTTCTCTCTGGTTGAGAAGTGTTATCCATTTAGCATATGAGACAGCTGGACAACAGCCTCCTGAGAGAATTACAGCTCATTCCACTAGGGCTGTCTCTTCTTCCCGGGCTTTCAAAAATGAAGCATTTGTGGAGCAAATCTGCAAGGCGGTCACTTGGTCCTCATTGCACCCTTTTTCCATATTCTACAAATCTGATACTTTTGCCTCTGCTGGGGCTTCTTTTGGGAGAATAGTTCTTCAAGCGGTGGTGCCTTCTGTTTAGGTCCGCCTGTCTTGTTCTCCCTCCCTTTCATTCTGCGTCCTTTAGCTTGGGTATTTGTTCCCACTAGTAATTGGAATGAAATTGTGGACTCTCTATGCTCTAGGAAAGAAAACAAAATGTATGCTTACCTGATAAATTTCTTTCTTTCCGGGCATAGGGATTCCATGACCCACCCTTATTACATTTAAGACGGCATATTTATTGGTATAAACCTCAGGTACCTCTATACCCTTGTGTTATCTTCTTTTTCCATTTTCCTTCGGCCGAATGACTGGGGATTATGAGGGAAGTGACACTTAGCAGCTCTGCTGTGGTGCTTTTTGCCTCCTCCTACTGGCCAGGAGTTGAATATCCCACTAGTAATTGGAATGAAATTGTGGACTCTCCATGCCTGGAAAGAAAGAAATTTATCAGGTAAGCATAAATTTTGTTTTTGAAGCAGGGTGGGTTGTTCATACAGAGGGGAGGAGGTAATCACTGCTTGTTCTGAAGAAGGGGAGTGTAATCCCCGAAACGTCAATAAATTTGGCACGTTTTTCAAAATCCTGAGAAATCACTGTTCATTGTTCAGTATATATATACACTGTGTGCAGAATTATTAGGCAAATGAGTATTTTGACCACATCATCCTCTTTATGCATGTTGTCTTACTCCAAGCTGTATAGGCTCGAAAGCCTGCTACCAATTAAGCATATTAGGTGATGTGCATCTCTGTAATGAGAAGGGGTGTGGTCTAATGACATCAACACCCTATATAAGGTGTGCATAATTATTAGGCAACTTCCTTTCCTTTGGCAAAATGGGTCAAAAGAAGGACTTGACAGGCTCAGAAAAGTCAAAAATAGTGAGATATCTTGCAGAGGGATGCAGCACTCTTAAAATTGCAAAGCTTCTGAAGCGTGATCATCGAACAATCAAGCGTTTCATTCAAAATAGTCAACAGGGTCGCAAGAAGCGTGTGGAAAAACCAAGGCGCAAAATAACTGCCCATGAACTGAGAAAAGTCAAGCGTGCAGCTGCCAAGATGCCACTTGCCACCAGTTTGGCCATATTTCAGAGCTGCAACATCACTGGAGTGCCCAAAAGCACAAGGTGTGCAATACTCAGAGACATGGCCAAGGTAAGAAAGGCTGAAAGACGACCACCACTGAACAAGACACACAAGCTGAAACGTCAAGACTGGGCCAAGAAATATCTCAAGACTGATTTTTCTAAGGTTTTATGGACTGATGAAATGAGAGTGAGTCTTGATGGGCCAGATGGATGGGCCCGTGGCTGGATTGGTAAAGGGCAGAGAGCTCCAGTCCGACTCAGACGCCAGCAAGGTGGAGGTGGAGTACTGGTTTGGGCTGGTATCATCAAAGATGAGCTTGTGGGGCCTTTTCGGGTTGAGGATGGAGTCAAGCTCAACTCCCAGTCCTACTGCCAGTTTCTGGAAGACACCTTCTTCAAGCAGTGGTACAGGAAGAAGTCTGCATCCTTCAAGAAAAACATGATTTTCATGCAGGACAATGCTCCATCACACGCGTCCAAGTACTCCACAGCGTGGCTGGCAAGAAAGGGTATAAAAGAAGAAAATCTAATGACATGGCCTCCTTGTTCACCTGATCTGAACCCCATTGAGAACCTGTGGTCCATCATCAAATGTGAGATTTACAAGGAGGGAAAACAGTACACCTCTCTGAACAGTGTCTGGGAGGCTGTGGTTGCTGGTGCACGCAATGTTGATGGTGAACAGATTAAAACACTGACAGAATCCATGGATGGCAGGCTTTTGAGTGTCCTTGCAAAGAAAGGTGGCTATATTGTCACTGATTTGTTTTTGTTTTGTTTTTGAATGTCAGAAATGTATATTTGTGAATGTTGAGATGTTATATTGGTTTCACTGGTAAAAATAAATAATTGAAATGGGTATATATTTGTTTTTTGTTAAGTTGCCTAATAATTATGCACAGTAATAGTCACCTGCACACACAGATATCCCCCTAAAATAGCTATAACTAAAAACAAACTAAAAACTACTTCCAAAACTATTCAGCTTTTATATTAATGAGTTTTTTGGGTTCATTGAGAACATGGTTGTTGTTCAATAATAAAATTAATCCTCAAAAATACAACTTGCCTAATAATTCTGCACTCCCTGTATATATATATATATATATATATATATATATATATATATATATATATATTTATATAGCCCATGGACAGGCACTATTGCCCTCTATGTTTTTTTGCACATAAAGTAATTTTATCTTAAAATAGCAAATATAACCTTAAAAGGCATACATAACAAGCTCAGGATGCTGGAAGGGGTCATTTATAACAAGGGTTTTTTTCTATTATTTTATGTGATCAAACTTGATTAGAGAAGGTATATTTCTTAAACCCTATCTTATTTATTTCTTTTTTTACTCTTATTCGCACGAGCGTGCACACAGTGATGCATCTTTTAAGAGTTAGATATAACGCGTCATCAAATTACTCCGTATAGTGCTTGTTTTATTTAAAATTTTGCGCCATCCTTCTCTCCTTAAAGGGATACTAAACCCACATATTTGATTTCATGATTCAGATAGAGCATATAATTTAAAGCATCTTTCTAATTTACTCCTATTATCAATTTTTCTTCGTTCTTTTGCTATCTTTATTTGAAAAAGCAGGAATCAAAGCAAATGAGCCATCCCATTTTTTTTCAGCCTCCTGGATAGTGCTTGTTGATTGTTGACTACATTTAGCCACCAATCAGCAAGCGCAACCCAGGTGCTGAACCAAAAATGGGCTGGCTCCTAAGCTTAAATTCTTGCTTTTCAAATAAAGATAGCAAGGGAACGAAGAAAATTCTTAAAAGGGTGCCAACCAAACAGAGTGCTGGGGATCAAGTCGCCCTTTTAGTATGTTGTCAGCAATCGTTGTTAGTATTTAGTAGGCCTTAATCTCCTAACCACCCCATGGCATTATGGTAGTTGATTAGGTGATTATTGTTAGTTAGTTAGTATTAAGTAGGCCTTAATCTCCTAACCACACCCATACCTGTAAGGGGATTGATTATATGATTAGGTTAGGGTAGCTAAGGGTTAATAGTGCATTTATTTAAATATTATGCATTCTTATGTATGATGCCTATTCTTTGAACTATTGTATATACATTCATATATATTTATTTTTTCTTGTGTTTTTTTATTTTAAACATAAATATATATTTTAAAATGTATATTTATGTTACAAAAAGCATTAGTAATACAATTGTTTTATTACATAACAGACATGCAGTTGTTTTATAATGCAACTGTCTTTAATAACATAAATATCTATCTATTTCAAAAATATATTTATATTTAAAATAATAAATGCATCAAGCAAAAATATCTACATTTTAATTTATATATACAATACTTAAACTAATATGAATAATACATGACTATGCATTTTATTTCAAACATTGTAGATATAATGTAGTCAGGCCTTGCATTGATATTCAATATTTAAACTGTCATGCATGTATATTGCATAAAGTTTTAAGTATTGTATATGTTGTGTTTATTAGTGATAACATCGATAAATATGTTAATATATATTTAAGTTACAGCAGTCAGTAGCATGAAATTATATTTTTACATAACAGGCATGTAGTTATGTAGAACTATAATGTTAATTATACTGTCTTTAATTACAAATAATAAACACAACAAGCAACATTAATTAGATTTTAATTTATATGCAAATATTTAAACATTATGCATTCTACATATCAATGCATCATTTTTCATTAGACTAAAATGTATTTAATGATGCTTTATATTATTTTAAACATAAACATATATTTTCAAATATATATTTATGTTTGAACTAATAGCAAGCAACCATTAAATCCCTTTTAAGATATATGCAATACTTTAATCTACATTGTACATGACAATGCATATTTTGTCAAGACGATGAGGTAAACGCTGGAGGGCCGGCAAAACCTTGCCATCTTAGCCAGGCTCCCTTTATTGATGGTTACCATTTATTACGTCTTAATCTCCTAACCACCCCTCATACCTGTATGGGGGTTGATTAGGTGATGAGGTTAGGGCAGCTGAGGGGTTAATATCTGCAATACTTTAAATAATCTTCATTGTACATGACAATGCATATTTTGTCAAGGAGATTAGGTAATCCAAGAGGGCCAGCAAAACCTTGCCGGCCTACCCGGGTTCCTGGAACTCCGCGTCGGACCTGTTTTGAGCCCTGGTCCTCTGCTTCTTAAAAGGGTGCCAATCAAACAGGGTGCAGGGGATAAAGTTGCCCTTTTAGTATGTTGTCAGCAATTTGATGAGGCACCTAGGGATACCACTTGTTTGGGGGTGCTACCTTCTCGGAGGAATGGGGGACACTTCAAATTAAATAAGTGGTGATTTTTCAAACACAGCAAAAAAATATATACGAAAAAGTCTCACATCAGTGCTCATTAGTTCTTTGGCATGTAATGGCTGATAAATAGCATAGGTTTCATTTATATCTGTTATAAAGAAATTGTTCTGTACAATCACATTCATTAAACAATTCCCATTTTAAAATTTCTTTATGGTGTTTATATTTTGTTATAATCAGCTTTAACAACAATTATATGCAAAATGTACAGTTTACATGTAATATTAGAATAAAACATCAATATTACATACTATTTGCAGTATAGTTTGCAGCAAGACACTCCAGAAATGCTATTGGACCTAATATGATCATTATTAAGACATACTATATAGCCAGGGCAAGAGGTTACGTATTAATTTGCCTAAAACATTATGATTTTACTTTGATATTAAAATTCAATTAATTATGCTTTGTCTTATTATGTTTGCTATTATAGACATATATCTACAAGCAATTAATGAAAATATTTCAAGCAAAATGGAAAAAACACTGCTTTTATATAAAATGTTGTAGCTGCTATAAGCAGAATTTAGTTTTTTTGGGTATGTGTCATTTATTTTACATATTTAATGTTGCTTTATTTTCCATGGTCCATTGTTTTTTATTGTCTAGTAACCCATGTACGTTTGTGTTTTTGTGCCTGAAATACAAGTAATCAGACAAACCAAAATGTCCTTCTTGCAAGTTCATCTTTCTTTTGGTTTTTATTTGCCCTGTCTTTATTTTCTTCGTTATATACCAAGTCTTCCTTTTCTTTGCAGTATGCTTTGGTTAAAACACTTGGGTGTTCACTATTCTCACTTTCCAGGTACTGAGTTTCATGGTTATATATTCCAGGGCTGTGGCTTCCTTCATCCTCCTGGGAGGAACTTCCCTTCACACTCTCCCCATCTGAGTGGTGAAATGTCTCCTTCATTCTCCTCTTTTTAGAGAGGTCAAAGGGTTCTTTCTGCTCCATGTTGCGCAGCACAATAGAGTGGGAAGATCCTGTTCTTCCTCTACCCAAACCTACACATAGAGAAAAAATGAAAAACACTTTATGCCATGTACAATTTCAGAGAAAACATTTAAAAATATATAGAACTCCCATTTGTTGAATGTTGTAAGATGTTCTAAGTATTTTTTATGAAAAGTGAATCTATACAATGGCTAAACAAATAGTTTAAATCCCTCAACAAGGCCCATGCAACAGTTATACAATATCCTATAATATAAAAGGCCAAGTGTGTTTGTCCAAAGCTGTCATGAGCAGTAGAGCCAGCACAAGGACAAACACACCTGGCCTTACCTGACATGCTGTTTGCGAAAAAAGTGGGGGTGGCCGGGCGGGAGCATGGGCGTGGCCGGGCATGACCGGACATGGTCGGGGGCATGGCCGGGGCATGGCGGGGGGCGTGGTCGAGCGCGGTCAGCAGAGAGAAATAGAAAGAGAGGGGGAGAGACAAAAAGAGATAGCAAAGAACTAAAGAGAGGGGGAAGAGCAGAAGAGAGAGGAAAATTCAGAAGAGAGGGGGGGGAGAGAGAGCAAAATAGAGGGGAAAGAGCAAAATAGAGGGAAGACAGAGAAAAAGAGAGGGGGAGAGAGAGCAAAAGAGAGGGGGGACGGAGAGCAATAGAGAGGGGGAGATAGAGAGAGCAAAAGAGAGGGATGGAGAGAGAGAGCAAAAGAGAGGGAGAGAGAGGTGGAGAGAGAGCAAAAGAGAGGGATGGAGAGAAAGAGCAAAAGAGAGGGGTGGAGAGAGACAGCAAAAAAAAGTAGAGAGAGACAGAGCAAAAGAGAGGGGGGGAGAGTACGCAAAAGAGAGGAGGGGAGAGAGAGCGCAAAAGAGAGGGGGAGAGAGAGAGAGTGCAAAAGAGAGGGGGAGAGAGAGAGCGCAAAAGAGAGGGGGGGAGAGAGAGCGCAAAAGAGAGGGGGGAGAGAGAGAGCTCAAAAGAGAGGGGGAGAGAGAGCGCAAAAGAGAGGGGGAGAGAGCGCAAAAGATAGGGGGAGAGTGCAAAATAGAGGGGGAGAGAGATTGCACAAAAGAGGGGGGAGAGAGAGAGTGCAAAAGAGAAGAGAACACAAAGAGAGGGGGAGAGAGCGTAAAAGAGAGGAGGGAGAGAGAGCGCAAAAGAGAGGGGGAGAGAGGGAGCAAAAGAGAGGTGGAGCAAGAGAGAGTGCAAAAGAGAGGGGGAGAGAGCACAAAAGAGAGGGGGAGAGAGCACAAAAGAGAGGGGAGAGAGCACAAAAGAGAGGGCGAGAGAGAGCAAAAGAGAAGGGGAGAGAGAGAGCAAAAGAGAGGGGGAGAGAGAGCAAAAGAGAGGGGGAGAGAGAGCAAAAGAGAGGGGGGAGTGAGAGAGAGCACAAAAGAGAGGGGGAGAGAGCGCAAAAGAGAGGGGGAGAGAGAGAGCAAGGGGTGGGACCGCTGTACTGCAAAAAATGGCCCGTGTGAACGGGCTTTAAGACTAGTACTAAATAATTACTTAGCTTATTTTTTGTTTAAAACGTTAGCATTCAACTGGTCTTTTAAAAGGAACCTTAAACTCAAAAATGTGATCATGCACATGAAAGGCCGCTATTTAACCCCTTTTTCATGCAAATATACTGTATATAAATTTAAGACATGAAACTCAAAATGTTTCTTTCATGATTCAGGTAGATCATTCAATGTCAAACAAATTTCCAATTTACTTCTATTATCTAATTCGCTTTATTCTTTTGTATCCTTTGTTGAAGGAGCAGCAATGCACTACTGGGAGCTAGCTGACCACATTGGGGGAACCAGTGACAAGAGACTTATATGTGCAGCCACCAATCACCAGCTAGCTCGCAATACTGCCTTGCTGCTCCTGAACCTACCTGTGTATGCTTTTAAACAAAAGATACCAAATGAACAAAGCAAATTAGATAACAGAAGTAAATTGGAAAGTTGTTTAAAACTGCATACTCTATCTGAATAATAAAATAAATGCTTTCTGTTTTATGTCCCTTTAACGCTGTTTACATAGATATTGACAATAAGAGAAGATGCATATTTGTGCAGAACTCTGCTTTAGGGACTGTGTTCCCTGGTTAATTCGGACAACTCTTACAAACATATTCAAAATCTGGAAAGTGAGCTATTTCTGAAATAAAACAATATAATATCTAAACCTTTTTCTTTGTATTAGCATTCTTATTGGTGTATGGATTTCATTTTTAACAAAAATTAGGGGATTTAGAGTGTCCGTCCCTCAATTCTATACTTTAATTACGAGTGGCGTGCTAATTAGCGCTTTTGCTTGTGCGCTAACTGTTCTAGAAGTAAACTTTTTGCATGCGTTAGGTAGCGATTATATTACAAGTTAAAAGTGAAAAGTTATCGCTTTCCTGATGCATGAAAAAGCCATCCTTAGAATATCGTGTGTGCCATAACCTATTCCCCATAGAAGTCAATGGAGCAAAACAAGAGGGGAAAAACACCCTACCCGCGCTCTAACCCGGCATAAAAATATGAATATTTCACATTCCAATGTTCTTCACATACAAGAATATGTTTTATTTATTCATAAATACATATTTTTACATACTGTATATCTGATGCTAATTTGGTACAATTGGAAACTTTTTTAAAATTATATGCTCTGTCCTAACCACAAAAGAAAAATGTTGTTTTTTATATCCCTTTAAGGTAAATGAAGGATTACTAATTTGCCATCTCTAACAAAAGTAAAGATGTTTTGAAGCATATCATAAAGAGTGCAATTAAAAAGTGAAAGTTCTGATTTGTAAGACAATGTAATAGCTCAAATATTAACTCCATTACAAATATTTCATTCTAAAAAAAACGGAGAAAAAGGGTTTAGTACAGCTCTTTGAGCGCGTCGGAAGTAGCATATTACTGGTTGAAAGTAAAAGCATTCGCTTGAACACATTTCAATTTAATGTGCATCGGAATAGCACGACTTCAGAACTCTGGTTAACAAAAAAGTTGCACAAAACACATCAAAATTACATTTAAAAGAACAGTTACACTTCATAATGGTACTAAATAATAAAAATTATTTTTTAAAAATTGTAATAAAAAGTTATAAGGGCTCAAAGATATGACGTCTCAGGTGTTAGAAAAAAGTGCTGCTAAGGGCTTTAACATAGAGATACATATATATATATATATATATATATATATATATATATATATATATATATATATACATATATCCTATAATATAAAAGGCGAAGTGTGTTTGTCCGAAACTGTCATGCGCAGTAGAGACAGCGCAAGGACACACACACCTGGCCTTCAACACACTGACCTGGCATCTGGGCCTGGGAGGGGTGTAACGCGGTCAGTGTGGTGCGGGGTCGGGCGTGATGCGGGTGGGACCAGATGTGACGTGTGCGGGGACGTGCGGACGGGAGAGAGAAAGCTCAAAAGAAGGGGGATAGAGAGAGAGCAAAAGAGGGGGTAGAGAGAGAGGGAGAGAGACAGCAAAAGAGAGGGGGGAGGGAAAGCAAAAGAAAGGGGAGAGAGAGCAAAAAAGGGGAGATAGAGAGAGCAAAAGAGAGGGAGACCGCAAAACAGAGGGGGGAGAAAGGGGAGAGAGAGCAAAAGAGACGAGGGAGAGCGCAAAAGAGGGGAGAGAGAGGGGGGATAGAGAGAGAGCAAAAGAGAAGGGAAAGATAGAGAGAGAGCAAAAGAGGGGGGATAGAGAGAGAAAAAGAGAAGGAGAGAGACAGCAAAAGAGAGGGGGGAGGGAGAGCAAAAGAAAGGGAAGAGAGAGCCAAAGAGAGGGGGAGAGCAAAAGAGGGGAGACAGAGGGGGGATAGAGAGAGAGCAAAAGAGGGGAGATAGAGAGAGAGAAAAAGAGGGGGTATAGAGAGAGCAACAGAGGGGGGATAGAAAGAGCAAAAGAGAAGAAGAGAGACAGCAAAAGAGAGGGAGAGAGACAGCAAAAGAGAGGGGGAGAGACAGCAAAATAGAGGGGGGAGGGAGAGCAAAAGAAAGGGGTAGAGAGAGAGAGAGCAAAAGAGAGGGAGAGAGAGACAGCAAAAGAGAGGGGGAAGAAAGGGGAGAGAGACAGAAAAAGAGAGGGCAGAGAGAGCAAAAGAGAGGGGGGAGAGCGCAAAAGAGGGGCGAGAGAGAGAGCGCAAAAGAGAGGGGGAAAAGATAGGAGGGAAAAAGAGAGGAGGGGAGAGAGAGCAAAAGAAAGGGGGGAGAGCGCAAAAAGATAGGGGGAGAGAGAGAGCAAAAGAGAGGGGAGAGAGAGAGCACAAGAGCGGGGAGAAAGAGAGCAAAATAAAGAACGATAGAGAGAGCAAAAGAGGGGGATAGAGAGAGCAAAATAGGGGGATATAGAGAGCATAAGAGATGGGGAGAGAGAGAGAGAGAGAGAGAAAGAGAGGGGAGAGAGGGCAAAAAAGAGGGGGAGAGAGACAGCAAAAGAGAGGGGATAAAGAGAGCAAAAGAAAGGTGAGAAAGTGAGCAAAAGAGGGGGGATATAGAGAGCAAAAGAGGGGGATAGAGAGAGCAAAAGAGAGGGGGAGAGAGAGAGCATAAGAGAGGGGGGGAGAGAAAGAGAGAGCAAAGAGGGGGGATAGAGAGACAGCAAAAGAGATGTGGGGAGAGAGACAGCAAAAGAGATGTGGGGAGAGAGCAAAAGAAAGGGGGGGGGGAGAGAAAAAGCAAAAGTGGGGGATAGAGAGAGCAAAAGAGAGGGGAGAGAGAGCAAAAGAGAGGGGGAGAGAGAGCAAAAGAGAGGGGGGAGAGACAGCAAAAGAGAGGGAAGAGAGCAAAAGAGGGAGGATAAAGAGAGCAAAAGAGTGGGAGATAGACAGCAAAAGAGAGGGGGAGAGAGAGCAAAAGAGAGGGGGAGGGATAGAGACAGCAAAAGAGAGGGGGAGAGAGAGAGCAAAAGAGAGGGAGGAGAGCGCAAAAGAGAGGGAGGAAAAGAGAGGGGGAAAGAGAGAGCGAAATAGAGAGAGGGGGAAGAGAGAGAGCAAAAGAGAGGGAGAGAGAGCAAAAGAGAGGGGAGAGAGAGCAAAAGAGAGGGGGGAGAGAGAGCAAAAGAGAGAGAGGGGGAAAGAGAGCAGAAGAGAGGGGGGCAGAGAGAGCAAAAGAGAGGGGGATAGAGAGCAAGGGGTGGAACCGCGTACTGCAAAAAATGTCCGTGTACACAGGCTTTAGGACTTAAATATATATATATATATATATATATATACATATATACATACATGTCTAAATATTTATATGTATATATATATATAAATGTGTGTACATATGTATTTATGTGTTTATATGTGTATATAAGTACGCTTTCACTCATAATAACACTACCTAATAAAAAATATTGCACAAAAAAATATTACACAAAAAAGTTATAAGGGCTCAAAGATATGAGGTCTCAGGTGTTAGAAAAGAAGGGCAGGCATCTCTAAAGATGTATATGCATCCATATATATGAGTACATATGTTTATATATGTGTTTACAGACATATATACACATATAAACACATAAATACATATGTATACACACACACACACACACATATATATATATATATATATATATATGTGTGTGCATTGGAACCCTTTTCAGTCAAGTAGCTGAAAACATATAATATTCATATTTAAGAAAGTGTTTAACTGTATATGTACTGTAAATATTTCACATTCCAATGTTCACATAGGGGAATATTTGCTAAGTATTTTTAAATAGATGTTATATATATATATATATATATATATATATATATATACATACATATACCTACATATAATCATCCATATAAAGAGGTATAGATAAATATTTTACCAAAATGTGAAATATTTATATTTCATGTCAGGTTAGTGCACATGGTTAAATGCAATTGGGTTTACGAAAGTGAGGGCGTTAGTTTTTTTCCCCCACTTTTCGTGCTCCATTGAAGTCTATGGGGGAACATGTTAACATGGTCGCAATAGCTGAAGTTCAGCTTTTTGCGTGCGTTGGGTTAGCGCTTGAGCAAAAATATTTTACTTTTAGCTTGTAATACTCGAGACGCACAAAAAATTTCCATCTAGCGAAGTTAATGTGCAAGCGGGAGCACAAAGTACTCCTCCACTCGTAATTGAACCCAAAGTTTTTTAGAGAGAACGCTTCTGGAAAATATAAGGCTACAGTTTTGAATGGCTTTATTGAAACATGTCAAGTGGAATATACCATCAAGCTGGCTATTTTAGAACGGGAACGTTGTAGGGATTTTTTTTCAGTGAGATATTAGTTTCACAAATAAGTTTTTATTGAATAGAGGCCAATGTCTTCATGAACATAGTTTATAAAGTAAGTATGATTTTGGTGATAAACAGTAGACAGATTCAAACTCAGATCTAAATCATGGTTGCTCATGTTAAAAGGGACACTAAAGTCAAAATAAACTTTCATGAATCAGATAGAGCATGCAATTTTAATAAACTTTTACATTTATTTCCATTATCAATTTGTGCAGTCTTTTTGTATGCACACTTTCTGAGGCACCCGCTACTACTAAGCATGTACAAGAGTTCCTGTTATCAGGGCTGCCATCAGGGGGTGAAAGGGGTGACTCCTGTCAGGGGCCCACTGGGTCAGGGTGCCCCCTGAGGCAAGCACAACTATTATTATTTTTTTTATAATTTGGCCGCCACCAGAGGGCGCTACAGCTATTGGGCGTGGGAAATGTAATTACAAGTAGTAAAGCATTCACATTTGAGAGGATTTCTGAGTGTGCACTAAACCACTATGCACAGTGTAAGACAGATCACGGCAGATCACTTTCATTCACAGAGGAGGTAGGACTTACTAAGTAAATGTTTTTTATTTTTTTGTGCAATTTCGGATTGTAACTTCAGTGTGGCAGTTGTATGGTGGGGCCAGGGGTCCATAAAAAAAAAACATTTTTTTAGCAATATGGAGCAGTGTATTTATAATTATTTGACAATGCAATAGAAATTCTATATTTAAAACAATGCAGAAATGTTTCCTCCTCAATATACAAATGGTAGGTGCCCTTTTGGCAAATATGATATATATATATATATATATATATATATATATATATTACATTCCAGTTTACTGCCCCTTTATGCAAGGACTTTCTAGATGCCAGGAGGCATTTCATCTAAGATTTTTACATCTGCATAAAATGTTATACTCTCAGGCTTAGGCCTAGATTTGGAGTTCGGCGGTAGCCGTCAAAACCAGGCTCCTAACGCTGGTTTTGGCCGCCCGCTGGTATTTGGAGTCATTGATTAAAGGGTCTAACGCTCACTTTTCAGCCGCGACTTTTCCATACCGCAGATCCCCCTACGCCATTTGCGTATCCTATGTTTTCAATGGGATCTTTCTAACGCTGGTATTTAGAGTCGTTTCTGAAGTGAGCGTTAGAAATCTAACGACAAAACTCCAGCCGCCTGAAAATAGCAGGAGTTAAGAGCTTTCTGGCTAACGCCGGTTCATAAAGCTCTTAACTACTGTACCCTAAAGTACACTAACACCCATAAACTACCTATGTACCCCTAAACCGAGCTCCCCCCACATCGCCGCCACTCGATTAAAATTTTTAACCCCTAATCTGCCGACTGCCACCTACGTTATACTTATGTACCCCTAATCTGCTGCCCCTAACACCGCCGACCCCTGTATTACATTTATTAACCCCTAACCTGCCCCCCACAACGTCGCCGCCAGCTACTTAAAATAATTAACCCCTAATCTTCCGACCGCAAAGCGCCGCCACCTACGTTATCCCTATGTACCCCTAATCTGCTACCCCTAACACCGCCGACCCCTATATTATATTTATTAACCCCTAATCTGCCCCCCTCAACGTCGCCGACACCTGCCTACACTTATTAACCCCTAATCTGCCGAGCGGACCGCACCGCTACTATAATAAAGTTATTAACCCCTAATCCGCCTCACTAACCCTATCATAAATAGTATTAACCCCTAATCTGCCCTCCCTAACATCGCCGACACCTAACTTCAATTATTAACCCCTAATCTGACGACCGGAGCTCACCGCTATTCTAATAAATGTATTAACCCCTAAAGCTAAGTCTAACCCTAACACTAACACCCCCCTAACTTAAATATAATTTACATCTAACGAAATAAATTAACTCTTATTAAATAAATGATTCCTATTTAAAGCTAAATACTTACCTGTAAAATAAATCCTAATATAGCTACAATATAAATTATAATTATATTATAGCTATTTTAGGATTAATATTTATTTTACAGGCAACTTTGTAATTATTTTAACCAGGTACAATAGCTATTAAATAGTTAAGAACTATTTAATAGTTACCTAGTTAAAATAATAACAAATTTACCTGTAAAATAAATCCTAACCTAAGATATAATTAAACCTAACACTACCCTATCAATAAAATAATTAAATAAACTACCTACAATTACCTACAATTAACCTAACACTACACTATCAATAAATTAATTAAACACAATTCCTACAAATAAATACAATTAAATAAACTAGCTAAAGTACAAAAAATAAAAAAGAACTAAGTTACAAAAAATAAAAAAATATTTACAAACATAAGAAAAATATTACAACAATTTTAAACTAATTACACCTACTCTAAGCCCCCTAATAAAATAACAAAGACCCCCAAAATAAAAAATTCCCTACCCTATTCTAAATTAAAAAAGTTACAAGCTCTTTTACCTTACCAGCCCTGAACAGGGCCCTTTGCGGGGCATGCCCCAAGAATTTCAGCTCTTTTGCCTGTAAAAGAATAAATACAATACCCCCCCCCCAACATTACAACCCACCACCCACATACCCCTAATCTAACCCAAACCCCCCTTAAATAAACCTAACACTAAGCCCATGAAGATCTTCCTACCTTGTCTTCACCATCCAGGTTCACCGATCCGTCCTGAAGAGCTCCTCCGATGTCCTGATCCAAGCCCAAGCGGGGGGCTGAAGAGGTCCATGATCCGGTCAAAGTCTTCATCCAAGCGGGGCAGAAGAGGATCTTCCATCCGATTGAAGTCATCATCCAGGCGGCATCTTCTATGGTCTTCCATCCGGAGCGAAGCGGCAGGATCCTGAAGACCTCCAGTGCGGAACATCCATCCGGACCGACGACTGAACGACGAATGACTGTTCCTTTAAGGGACGTCATCCAAGATGGCGTCCCTCGAATTCCGATTGGCTGACAGGATTCTATCAGCCAATCGGAATTAAGGTAGGAATTTTCTGATTGGCTGATGGAATCAGCCAATCAGAATCAAGTTCAATCCAATTGGCTGATCCAATCAGCCAATCAGATTGAGCTCGCATTCTATTGGCTGATCGGAACAGCCAATAGAATGCGAGCTCAATCTGATTGGCTGATTGGATCAGCCAATCGGATTGAACTAGATTCTGATTGGCTGATTCCATCAGCCAATCAGAAAATTCCTACCTTAATTCCGATTGGCTGATAGAATCCTATCAGCCAATCGGAATTCGAGGGACGCCATCTTGGATGACGTCCCTTAAAGGAACAGTCATTCGTCGTTCAGTCGTCGGTCCAGATGGATGTTCCGCGCTGGAGGTCTTCAGGATCCTGCCGCTTCGCTCCGGATGGAAGACCATAGAAGATGCCGCCTGGATGATGACTTCAATCGGATGGAAGATCCTCTTCTGCCCCGCTTGGATGAAGACTTTGACCGGATCATGGACCTCTTCAGCCCCCCGCTTGGGCTTGGATCAGGACATCGGAGGAGCTCTTCAGGACGGATCGGTGAACCTGGATGGTGAAGACAAGGTAGGAAGATCTTCAGGGGCTTAGTGTTAGGTTTATTTAAGGGGGTTTTGGGTTAGATTAGGGGTATGTGGGTGGTGGGTTGTAATGTTGGGGGGGGTATTGTATTTATTCTTTTACAGGCAAAAGAGCTGAAATTCTTGGGGCATGCCCCGCAAAGGGCCCTGTTCAGGGCTGGTAAGGTAAAAGAGCTTGTAACTTTTTTAATTTAGAATAGGGTAGGGAATGTTTTATTTTGGGGGTCTTTGTTATTTTATTAGGGGGCTTAGAGTAGGTGTAATTAGTTTAAAATTGTTGTAATATTTTTCTTATGTTTGTAAATATTTTTTTATTTTTTGTAACTTAGTTCTTTTTTATTTTTTGTACTTTAGCTAGTTTATTTAATTGTATTTATTTGTAGGAATTGTGTTTAATTAATTTATTGATAGTGTAGTGTTAGGTTAATTGTAGGTAATTGTAGGTAGTTTATTTAATTATTTTATTGATAGGGTAGTGTTAGGTTTAATTATATCTTAGGTTAGGATTTATTTTACAGGTAAATTTGTTATTATTTTAACTAGGTAACTATTAAATAGTTCTTAACTATTTAATAGCTATTGTACCTGGTTAAAATAATTACAAAGTTGCCTGTAAAATAAATATTAATCCTAAAATAGCTATAATATAATTATAATTTATATTGTAGCTATATTAGGATTTATTTTACAGGTAAGTATTTAGCTTTAAATAGGAATCATTTATTTAATAAGAGTTAATTTATTTCGTTAGATGTAAATTATATTTAAGTTAGGGGGGTGTTAGTGTTAGGGTTAGACTTAGCTTTAGGGGTTAATACATTTATTAGAATAGCGGTGAGCTCCGGTCGTCAGATTAGGGGTTAATAATTGAAGTTAGGTGTCGGCGATGTTAGGGAGGGCAGATTAGGGGTTAATACTATTTATGATAGGGTTAGTGAGGCGGATTAGGGGTTAATAACTTTATTATAGTAGCGCTCAGGTCCGCTCGGCAGATTAGGGGTTAATAAGTGTAGGCAGGTGTCGGCGACATTGTGGGGGGCAGATTAGGGGTTAATAAATATAACATAGGGGTCGGCGGTGTTAGGGGCAGCAGATTAGGGGTACATAGGGATAACGTAGGTTGCAGCGGTTTACGGAGCGGCAGATTAGGGTTTAAAAAAAAAATGCAGGGGTCAGCGATAGCGGGGGCGGCAGATTAGGGGTTAATAAGTGTAAGGTTAGGGTGTTTAGACTCGGGGTACATGTTAGAGTGTTAGGTGCAGACGTAGGAAGTGTTTCCCCATAGAAAACAATGGAGCTGAACGCTGCTTTTTTGCAGGTGTTAGGTTTTTTTTCAGCTCAAACAGTCCCATTGTTTCCTATGGGAGAATCGTGCACGAGCACGTTTTTGAGGCTGGCCGCGTCCGTAAGCAACTCTGGTATTCAGAGTTGCATTTGCGGTACAAATGCTCTACGCTCCTTTTTTGGAGCCTAACGCAGCATTTGTTTGAACTCTCGATACCAGAGTTAAATTTATGGTGCGGCCAGAAAAAAGCCCGCGGAGCGTTAACAGCCCTTTTACCGCCAAACTCCAAATCTAGGCCTAAGATTGCTCAGTGTTTGATTTAAGACAGGTTAACTTAACACTGTTCAGTTTACACTACAGCTGACTTCATTTTCAAAATCCATAAGTACAGCTGACAGATGGGAACATTTGTACACCAGATTTAAAGTGGTGCTCTTGGTGGGGGAAAATGGGGGGTAAAAAAAAAAAACAGATGTCAACCTTTCAAAAGTACTTTTCTTCATCTATCCATTCTGACAGATCATTCATGTACAATTTTGAATTCACAGAAGTATTTTTGTTTGCACATTTACAAATATGATTCTTTAAAAAGTGATCTCCTAATTTCTGCTATTTTTTTTTATTATGCATGTAACACACTGTTGATTTAGGGGATGGCAATGTGCAGAAATGTAACTCCTGTAAGTGTTTCTGTGGGTGTCTGTGTTTATGTCTTTGTGCTCTTGTTGGTGTCACTATGAGTGTGTATGTATTTTTCTTTCTGTGGGTCTCTCTGTGAGGGTGGGTGTGTATGTCTTTGTGCATTTTCTGCGGATGTCTCTGTGAGGGTATGTGCGTATGTCTTTGTGCTTTTTCTGTGGGTGTCTCTGTGAAGGTGTGTATGTTTGTGTGTGTGTATATGTATGCGTATATGTATGCCTGTGTATTTTCTGTGGATGTCTCTGTGAGGGTGGGTGTGTATGTCGTTGTGTGTTTTCTGGGGGTGTCTCTGTGAAGGTGTGTATGTTTGTATGTACAACTGTGTTTTATTTGGATGCCTCTGTGAGGGTGGATGTGTATGTCTTTGTGTGTTTTCTTGGATGTCTCTGTGAGGGTATGAGTATATGTATTTGTGCATTTTCTATGGGTGTCTCTGTGAGGGTGTGTGTGTTTGTGTATGTATGTCTGTGTGTTTTCTTTGGGTGTCTCTGTGATGGTGTGTGCATATGTCTGTGTGTTTTCTGTGGGTGTCTCTGTGAGGGTGTGTATGTATGTCTTTGTGTGTTTTTTGTGGATATCTCAGTTATGGGGTGTGTATGTATGTCTGTGTGTTTTCTGTGGGTGGCTCTGTGTGTGTGTGTATGTTTTTGTGTTTTTTCTGTGGGTGTCTGTGTGAGGGTGTGTGTGTGTGTGTGTATGTCTATGTTTGTTTTCTGTGGATATCTCTGTGAGGGTGTGTGTGTATGTATGTCTTTGTGTGTTTTCTGTGGTTGCCTCTCTGTGTGTATGTCTTTGTGTGTTTTCTGAGGCTATCTCTGTGGGTGTTTCCTTAGGTGCATGTGCAAGTTTGTGTTTATGTGTGTGTTTGTCCATTGTCTGTTCCTTTTTAGAACATTTGACCTTACTACTGATTATTCACACCTTTCTACAGACTTTGAGACTAATGAGACCTTTCCGGAAGTCACCAATCCACCACTTAACCTTTAAATTATTGTTTAGGCAGTTCAGGGTCCTTCCTTTCAGCCACTGCATGCTGTTATCATCATATAGTTGGCATCTTCCTTGACAAAAAGATAATCAGAACTCCATATTTTGTCTTCTAAATCTCCTTTTTTGACAAAACTGTAGTCTCCCTCACTACTTGTCACGTCAATGTAAACAAGTGCTGAGTGTCTGTTTGGGTGTCTGTGTCTTAGTGTGTTTGTGTGTTTCTTTGCATATCTGCTAGAGTGTCTATATGTGAATCCTTATGTGTGAGTTTGTGTTTCAGTGTACTAGTGTGTCTGTGTTTGTGTGTTACTACTTTTACAACATTTCCAAGTTTGATTACACCAAAGAATAAAGTGCATATGCGTTTTAGTTTTAGTCACTTGGTCAAAAATTGCTTTTCAAAGCGGGGGGGACACACCTGATCAATGGTTAAATCAGGGGCCCCAAAATTTCTAGTGGCAGCCCTGCTTGTGAGCATGAAGGCTATAACTAAATTGACCAATAGTAGATCAGCTTTTATT
This sequence comes from Bombina bombina, assembly GCF_027579735.1. Lineage (NCBI taxonomy): Eukaryota > Metazoa > Chordata > Amphibia > Anura > Bombinatoridae > Bombina > Bombina bombina. The sequence continues at coordinate 200,913,073 of NC_069500.1, read as the reverse complement.
CTGCTGACACTAAATATGTAGTATAGGTAGCTGAAAGTTATAAATCATTTTATAAAGACCCCTTACCTCGATAGTGATATCCTCTCTCTGTGACCCCATGTTTGACCTTCATATGCCTGGTAAGATTTCCTTTCAATGTGAATTTGCTGGCGCAGTAACTGCATTTGAACGGCTTGCTGTCTGAGTGAAGGTGCATATGGCCCATTAAATTGTGCATTCGATTAAATTCCTTTCCACACAGCTGTCAAAATAACATCACATTTACAATAGAATTAATGTCTGAAGCCTATAGTTTTTAAGTATAGATTATTTTAAGTTCTAATAACATAATTGTGGAGGTACCAAAGATTTAAGACTAAGAAACCAAGGAATCAATTAATATGATGCAGTTATATAAAAATTAAAATCCTGTAAATTTATTAGCCTATGTATTTGTCAAAATTACTTAGGATTAGATTACAAGTGGGGCGCTAATTTAATGTGCGCCCATAAACAGGCAAAATTGCCCGTTAACGGGCGCACGTTAAATAACCAGCCATTAGGAGTGGCTGGTTAATGTGACCGCAAGCTTGCGGTAGCATTTTGCACTAGACTTCATTAACCAGAAGTCAGACTTCTGGTTGAAGCAATAAATGTCCCCCAATTACCCCAAAATAAAGTGTAGTGTTCCTTTAAAAAAAAAAAAAAAATATATATGAGCATTTTTTTTTAAAATTAAATAACTGTACAAAACAGTTATAAGGGGTTAAAGTGAGTGGATGTGAGGTGTTAAAAAAACAACGCACTAAAAAGGTCTATGGGGACTGTGTTTTAACTGTTAATATATACAGTATGTATATGCTTATATTCATATATATTTATATATTAATACATGTATATATACACATATAAACACATAAATATATATGTATATATTCATATACATATATATTTAAACTTTGCTGCCCAGTGCTGCGCAACTTACCCCCTTCACTGCGCTAGGTTCCCTGCCTATGGGCATCAGAACGAGGCTCCCATTGGAGCCTATGGAAGCGCGCTTTCGTGGGGATGCGTTCTCATTGTGCTTTACTTCTAATACCAATGCACATTTGCGTGCGCTGGTATTATGAGTAGAGCGCAAATATCGAGCTTGCAAAGCGCAATTTTGCGCTCCCCTCGTAATCTGGCCCTTTATGTGTGTCAATTTAAGATGGCTTGGGATCTTTAGGGGAAATTTTATCAAGCTGCATTTGAAGCTTTTGAGACTTTCGGGTGCAGGCAGCAGAAACTGCTTCTTTAGCTTTCTTCACCACCTTAGAAGTAGCGAGATATATAACCTGAAGCTTGTTTAGGGTGATTGACATGCCCTGCTCTTGTGGGAGAATAAGGGGGAGGTGATATAATATTGAACAAGGAAGCTTTTCTGCAATGGTAAATTTTGCTACAAGATGCTGCACCCCAAGTGCCGATTGCGGGCGCGGTTGACTACTTGAGGATGTATCCACCTGCAATCTTGATAAACTTTACTGTTAGTCCCAATTTTTTCAGCCTTCAACTCCGCTTGAAGTAAGCTTTTTGTGTACGTCAGACAGCTCTCGTATTACAAGTTGAAAGTAAACTGTTTTTGCTCACGTGCTAACCCTTTGCACGCAAAAAGCTGAAGTTAGAATATTGCAAATATGATAACATATTCCCCCAAAAAAGTCAATAGAGCAAAATAAAATATGGAAAAAAACACACTACTTGCGCACAAACCCGATTGTATATTTTCAAGTGTGCTAACTTGAAATGAAAATATTAACATTTCACATTCCAATGTTCTATTTATTCATAAATATATATATATATATATATATATATACATGATTAAATATAGATATATATATATATATATATATATATATATATATATATATATATATATATATATATATTTATAAATACTTAGGACATATTCCCTTATGTGAAGAACATTGGAATGTGAAATATTTACAGTAAATACACAGTATAATACTTTATTTAATATGAATATTGCATAAATATGTTTTTACTTGTTTTTATCTACTTGACTGCAAAGGGCTCCAATGCACTTATATATATGTATATGTCTATGTATGTGTACATATTTATTTATGTGTTTATATACTGTATGTCTATAAATACATATATACACATATAAATACATATGTACACATATAAATACATAAATACATATATACACATATAAATAGATATATACACATATAAATACATAAATACATATGTACACATATAAATACATAAATACATATGTACACATATAAATACATAAATACATATGTACACATATAATTACATAAATACATATATACACATATAAATGCATATATACACATATAAATACATAAATACATATATACACATATAAATACATAAATACATATGTACACATATAAATACATAAATACATATGTACACATATAAATACATAAATACATATGTACACACATATAAACACAGATAAATACATACATATACATATTTAGACAAAGCCCTTTGCCTGTCTTTTTTTCTAGCACCTGAATTCTTATATCTTTGAACACTTATAATTTATAACTATTTTGTGCAATATTTTTTTGAGGATGCGGTAATCATTGTAGCATAGATCACAATTGCGCTCAAGTGATCACATTTACTTTCAACTTGTAATACAAGCGATAAACCCGACGCATGCAGACACCCACAATAAACCCCTTTCTGCTTGCGTGTAACTGTTAAAGTGCCACTTTATGGGGATACCTGATAATAAGCTAAAAATGTATTGTTAAGTATTGAGAATTTGAAATTTGATTAGCCGATTTTGATCACATCATCTGCAGCTTTTAAAGGTACATGAAATCCAAACATTTTATTTCACGATTCAGATAGCACTTGCAATTTTAACCAACTTTCTAATTTACTTCTATTATTAAATTTTATTACATTTTCTTTGTTCTCTTTGGTATCTTTTGTTGAGAAGCAGGTAGGCAAGCTCAGGAGCACTATATGGCAGCAGTTTTGCAAGAAAGTTATCCTTTTGCAAGAGCACTAGATTTGGCAACTAAGCATGCATCCCTGCTTTTCAACAAAAGATACCAAAAGAATGAAGAAGAATCGATAATAGAAGTAAATTAGAAAGTTGTTTAAAAGTGCATGCTCTATCTGAACCATGAAAATAAATATTGGGGTTTCATGTCCCTTTAACCAGCCTAATCATGTTTAAAATTAAAATACAAGCTACAAATCATCTCTTTAATCTCCATAAAATTAAAGCGGGGGATTGGGTGGGTTTTAGAGTAGGGTTGGGTGTGTGGGTGGTGGGTTTTAATGTTGGGGGGGTATTGTCTTTTTTTTTTACAGGTAAAAGAGCTGATTACTTTGGGGCAATGCCCCGCAAAAGGCCCTTTTAAGGGCTATTTGTAATTTAGTATAGGGTAGGGATTTTTATTATTTTGGGGGGCTTTTTTATTTTATTAGGGGGATTAGAGTAGGTGTAATTAGTTTAAAATTCTTGTAATTATTTTATTTTTTTCTGTAATTTAGTGGGGGGGGGTTTTCGTACTTTAGTTTATTTTATTTAATTGTAGGTAATTTAGTAAATTAATTTAATGATAGTGTAGTGTTAGGTGTAATTGTAATTTAGGTTAGGTTTTATTTTACAGGTAAATCTGTATTTATTTAAGCTAGGTAGTTATTAAATAGTTAATAACTATTTAGTAACTATTCTACCTAGTTAAAATAAATACAAAGTTGCCTGTAAAATAAAAATAAACCCTAAGCTAGCTACAATGTAACTATTAGTTATATTGTAGCTATCTTAGGCCTAGATTTGGAGTTTGGCGGTAGCCGTGAAAACCAGCGTTAGAGGCTTCTAACGCTGGTTTTAGGCTACCTCCGGTATTTGGAGTCACTCAAAAAAGGGTCTAACGCTCACTTTTCAGCCGCGACTTTTCCATACCGCAGATCCCCTTACGTCAATTGCGTATCCTATCTTTTCAATGGGATTTTTCTAACTCCGGTATTTAGAGTCGTGGCTGAAGTGAGCGTTAGAATTCTAACGACAAAACTCCAGCCGCAGAAAAAAGTCAGTAGTTAAGAGCTTTCGGGGCTAACGCCGGTTCATAAAGCTCTTAACTACTGTACTCTAAAGTACACTAACACCCATAAACTACCTATGTACCCCTAAACCGAGGCCCCCCCACATCGCCGCCACTCGATTAAATTTTTTTAACCCCTAATCTGCCGACCGCCACCTACGTTATCCTTATGTACCCCTAATCTGCTGCCCCTAACACCGCCGACCCCTATATTATATTTATTAACCCCTAACCTGCCCCCCACAACGTCGCAGCCAGCTACCTACAATAATTAACCCCTAATCTGCCGACCGCAAAGCGCCGCTACTTAAATTATCCTTATGTACCCCTAATCTGCTGCCCCTAACACCGCCGACCCCTATATTATATTTATTAACCCCTAATCTGCCCCCCTCAACGTCGCCTCCACCTGCCTACATTTATTAACCCCTAATCTGCCGAGCGGACCGCACCGCTACTATAATAAAGTTATTAACCCCTAATCCGCCTCACTAACCCTATAATAAATAGTATTAACCCCTAATCTGCCCTCCCTAACATCGCCGACACCTAACTTCAATTATTAACCCCTAATCTGCCGACCGGAGCTCACCGCTATTCTAATAAATGTATTAACCCCTAAAGCTAAGTCTAACCCTAACACTAACACCCCCCTAACTTAAATATAATTTAAATCTAACGAAATTAATTAACTCTTATTAAATAAATTATTCCTATTTAAAGCTAAATACTTACCTGTAAAATAAATCCTAATATAGCTACAATATAAATTATAATTATATTATAGCTATTTTAGGATTAATATTTATTTTACAGGTAACTTTGTATTTATTTTAACCAGGTACAATAGCTATTAAATAGTTAAGAACTATTTAATAGCTAAAATAGTTAAAATAATTACAAAATTACCTGTAAAATAAATCCTAACCTAAGTTACAATTAAACCTAACACTATACTATCATTAAATTAATTAAATAAAATACCTACAATTACCTACAATTAAACCTAACACTACACTATCAATACATTAATTAAATACAATACCAACAAATAACTACAATGAAATAAACTAACTAAAGTACAAAAAATAAAAAAGAACTAAGTTACAAAAAATAAAAAAATATTTACAAACATAAGAAAAATATTACAACAATTTGAAACTAATTACACCTACTCTAAGCCCCCTAATAAAATAACAAAGACCCCCAAAATAAAAAATGCCCTACCCTATTCTAAATTACTAAAGTTCAAAGCTCTTTTACCTTACCAGCCCTGAACAGGGCCCTTTGCGGGGCATGCCCCAAGAAGTTCAGCTCTTTTGCCTGTAAAAAAAACATACAATACCCCCCCCCAACATTACAACCCACCACCCACATACCACTAATCTAACCCAAACCCCCCTTAAATAAACCTAACACTAAGCCCCTGAAGATCATCCTACCTTGTCTTCACCTCACCGGGTATCACCGATCGGTCCTGGCTCCAAAATCTTCATCCAACCCAAGCGGGGGCTGGCGATCCATCATCCGGTGGCTGAAGAGGTCCAGAAGAGGCTCCAAAGTCTTCATCCTATCCGGGAAGAAGAGTAGATCCAGACCGGCAACTATCATCTTCCAAGCGGCATCTTCTATCTTCATCCGATGAGGACCGGCTCCATCCTGAAGACCTCCACCGCGGACCCATCTTCATCCGGCGACGTCCAACTAAAGAATGACGTCATTTTTTATTAGGGGGCTTAGAGTAGGTGTAATTAGTTTAAAATTGTTGTAATATTTTTCTTATGTTTGTAAATATTTTTTTATTTTTTGTAACTTAGTTCTTTTTTATTTTTTTGTACTTTAGTTAGTTTATTTCATTGTAGTTATTTGTAGGTATTGTATTTAATTAATGTATTGATAGTGTAGTGTTAGGTTTAATTGTAGGTAATTGTAGGTATTTTATTTAATTAATTTAATGATAGTATAGTGTTAGGTTTAATTGTAACTTAGGTTAGGATTTATTTTACAGGTAATTTTGTAATTATTTTAACTATTTTAGCTATTAAATAGTTCTTAACTATTTAATAGCTATTGTACCTGGTTAAAATAAATACAAAGTTACCTGTAAAATAAATATTAATCCTAAAATAGCTATAATATAATTATAATTTATATTGTAGCTATATTAGGATTTATTTTACAGGTAAGTATTTAGCTTTAAATAGGAATAATTTATTTAATAAGAGTTAATTAATTTCGTTAGATTTAAATTATATTTAAGTTAGGGGGGGTGTTAGTGTTAGGGTTAGACTTAGCTTTAGGGGTTAATACATTTATTAGAATAGCGGTGAGCTCCGGTCGGCAGATTAGGGGTTAATAATTGAAGTTAGGTGTCGGCGATGTTAGGGAGGGCAGATTAGGGGTTAATACTATTTATTATAGGGTTAGTGAGGCGGATTAGGGGTTAATAACTTTATTATGATAGCGGTGCGGTACGCTCGGCAGATTAGGGGTTAATAAGTGTAGGCAGGTGGAGGCGACGTTGTGGGGGGCAGATTAGGGGTTAATAAATATAATATAGGGGTCGGCGGTGTTAGGGGCAGCAGATTAGGGGTACATAAGGATAATGTAAGTAGCGGCGGTTTACGGAGCGGCAGATTAGGGGTTAAAAATAATATGCAGGGGTCAGCGATAGCGGGGGCGGCAGATTAGGGGTTAATAAGTGTAAGGCTAGGGGTGTTTAGACTCGGGGTACATGTTAGGGTGTTAGGTGCAGACGTAGGAAGTGTTTCCCCATAGCAAACAATGGGGCTGCGTTAGGAGCTGAACGCGGCTTTTTTGCAGGTGTTAGGTTTTTTTTCAGCTCAAACAGCCCCATTGTTTCCTATGGGGGAATCGTGCACGAGCACGTTTTTGAGGCTGGCCGCGTCCGTAAGCAACTCTGGTATCGAGAGTTGAAGCTGCGTTAAATATGCTCTACGCTCCTTTTTTGGAGCCTAACGCAGCCTTTATGTGGACTCTCAATACCAGAGTTATTTTTATGGTGCGGCCAGAAAAAAGCCAGCGTTAGCTACGCGGGTCCTTACCGACAAAACTCTAAATCTAGCAGTTAGGGTTTAATTTATAGGTAAGTATTTAGTTTTAAATAGGAATAATTTATTTAATTGTAGCAATTTTATTTCGTTTTATTTAAATTATATTTAAGTTAGGGGGGTTAGACTTAGGGTTAGACTTAGGTTTTGGGGTTAATAAATTTAATATAGTAGCGGCGATGTTGGGGTCGGCAAATTAGGGGTTAATAAATGTAGGTAAGTGTCGGCGATGTTAGGGACAGCAGATTAGGGGTTAATAAAATTTAACTCGTGTTTGCGAGGCGGGAGTGCAGCTGTTTAGGGGGTTAATATATTTATTAAAGTGGCGGCAATGTCCGGTCGGCAGATTAGGGGTTAAAAAATTTATTTAAGTGTTTGCAATGTGGGGGGGGGGGGCTTGGTTTATGGGTTAATAGGTAGTTTATGGGTGTTAGTGTACTTTTTAGCACTTTAGTTAAGAGTTTTATGTTACGGCGTTAGCCTAAATGCGGTAGGAGTCTTGACAGGAGAGGGTGTACCGCTCACTTTCTCCAAGACTCATAGGAAAATCCCATTGAAAAGATAGGATACTCAATTGACGTAAAGGGATTTGCGGTAAGCTCGAGTCGCGGAATAAAAGTGAGCGGTACACCTGTACCTGCCAGACTCGTAATACCGGCGGGCGTTAAAAAGCTGCGTTGGGACCTCTCAACGCTGCTTTTTGAGGCTAACACAAGACTCGTAATCTAGGTGTAAATTTGGGTGGTGGCTAAAGTATGAGATATTGATATATATGTTATTTAAAAAAATTAGAAATAGAGTGACTTACAGACAGTGAGAAACATGATGAGTTTTTCTGTTTAACTCTTTATGTTCACATAAACCATGTATAAATCCTCCTTACAAGAAAAGTGGCATTTTTCATTTTTCATTTTTTAGTAGTTGTTTTTAACCATTGCTGTGAGACACAAGTAGTGAAATTGGAAGCATGCAGAGAGGTACAAAGGCCTCTGCAACGCTGTCTTCCCTTTTCAGTCTCTGTATATTAGAAGGGTGTTCCTTTCCTCCAAAAGCCAAAAGCCAGAGAGAGAGAAAACGAGAATAAAAATGACTGTAAAGTGTTCAAAAGGACCGTGAGAAAACAGGAAGCCTTGAAAAGTACAAGAGAAAGCAAGATGAAATCTATTTGCAAAGCATTCCCATAGGACATGTGAACTATTGTTATGAAGGTGGCTAAGGCAGTAATATCCTTCCTTGTTCTTCTGAAGAGGTGTGTGCCAGAAGTCTGCTATCTGGTCATTGCCTTAATCATACTGAACATCGGCCAAAATAAGTCAACGCCACCAAACTCCTTTGAGTTCTATGCCATGTTGGCAGGGGGTATCGCTAAACCAAAACATATTTCATTTGTTCTCGCTCCATTATTTTAAGATGAAAGTAATCCATACAATGTCATACAAATAAAGTGTCACATCCCACCAGAGAGGTGTACTTATTGTACGGGAGGGTTCCCATTTCTATTTTTCTATTTCCTACAAATAATATACACTAGATTCCAATTTTGTAAGACACTACACAGTGGGTTACTAAAGTACAAAATGTTTATTTTCTTTTTAGATATTTAATCAAAATAACACATTTTATTATTTTAATCTAATGATGTCTTATCCCTTAAAGGGATATGCTAACTGTAAGCTGAATCACTTGGAAGTGATGCTGCATATATAAAGCTGACCAGAAAATATCACATGAACATCAACACTGAAAACCGCTCATCTGCAGCTAATAAAGGGACATGAAACCCAAACAATGTATTTCACAAATCTGATAGAGCAGAATATTTTAAACAACTTTCCAATTTACTTCTATTTTCAAATGTGCATCCTTCTTTTAGTATCCTTTGTTGAAGAAGCAGCAATGCACTACTGGGAGCTAGCTGAATACATCAGGTGCCAATGACAAGAGGCATATATGTGCAGTCACAAGTCAGCAGCTAGCTCCCAGTAGTGCATTGCAGCTCCTGAGCCTACCTAGTTATGTTTTTCAACAAAGAATACCAAGTTAATGAAGCAAACTATATAACAGAAGTAAATTGGAAAATTGTTTAACATTGTGTGATCTAGCTGAATAATAAAAGTTTCATTTTGACCATATTGTCCGGTCCCCTTAAGAATCGATTATGGATGCCTGAGCCACAACTAACAAAGAAGTGTGTATCTCAGTGAAATCCAGTGCGATTAGGGCAAAATCCCACAAGATCACAGAAAAGTTTAAGCACTGATAATACTGATCTGCTGCATGTATTTTTTTCCCCTTGAAGAGATGCTGAATGGTGTAACTGATCATAGGACTGGTGCTCTGGTGAGTCGGCCTTTTTCTTTTTTAAATAAAGAGAAACCCATGTATACATCATTTAAAAAGTTTCTCTTTCTCAGAGTTGTATTGGGGATAATAAGAATGTATGTTGAATAATGTCCCTTTAAGGATGTATGTATATTTTCAAATATAGTCCTGGCCAAAAGAATGACACAAATATTAATTTCACAGGTCTGCTGCTTCAGTGTTTTAAGATCTTCAGATGTTACTATAATATACTGAAGTATAATTACAAACATTTCATAAGTGTCAAAGGCTTTTATTGACAATTGCATTAAGTTTATGCAAAGAGTCAATATTTACAGTGTTGACCCTTCTTTTTCAAGACTTCAGCAATTTGCCCTGTTATGCTGTCAATCAACTTCTGGGCCACATCCTGACGGATGGCAGCCCATTCTTGCATAATCAATGCTTGGAGTTTGTCAGAATATGTGGGAGGGGGTTCACCTGCCTCTTTAGGATTGACCACAAGTTCTTAATGGGATTAAGGTCTGGGGAGTTTCCTGGCCATGGACCCAAAATGTCGATGTTTTGTTATCCCAAACAACTTAGTTATCACTTTTGTCTTATGGCAAAGTTCACCATCATGCTGGAAAAGGCATTGTTTGTCACTAAACTATTCTTGGATGGTTGGGAGAAGTTGCACTTGGAGGATGTTTTTGGACCATTCTTTATTCATGGCTGTGTTCTTAGCCAAAAATGTGAGTGAGACCAATCCCTTGGCTGAGAAGCAACCCCACACATGAATGGTCTCAGGATGCTTTTATTGTTGGCATGACACAGGACTGATGGTAGCGCTCAACTTTTCTTCTCCGGACAAGGTTTTTTCCGGATGCCCAAAACAATTGGAAAGAGGATTCATTAGAGAAAATTACTTTACCCCAGTCCTCAGCAGTCCAATCCCTGTACATTTTGCAGAATATCAGTCTGTCCCTGATGTTTTTCCTGGAGAGAAGTGGCTTCTTTGTTGTCCTTCTTGACACCAGGCCATTCTCCAAAAGTCTTCGCCTCACTGTGCGTGAAGATGCACTTACACCTGCCTGCTGCCATTCCTGAGCAAGCTCTGCATTCGTGGTGCCCCAATCCCGCAGCTGAATCAACTTTAGGAGACAGTCCTGGCGCTTGCTGGACTTTCTTGGGCACCCTGAAGCCTTCTTCACAATAATTGAACCTCTTTCCTTGAAGTTCTTGATGATCCGATTAATGGTTGATTTAGGTGCAATCTTAGTAGCAGCAATACCCTTGCCTGTGAATCCCTTTTTATGCAAAGCAATGATGACTGCATGTGTTTCCTTGCAGGTAAACATGGTTAACAGAGGAAGAACAATTACTTCAAGCACCACCCTCCTTTTAAAGCTTCTAGTCTGTTATTCTAACTTAATCAGTATGACAGAGTGGTCTCTAGCCTTGTCCTCGTCAACACTGACACCTGTTTTAATGAGATAATCACTGACATGATGTCAGCTGGTCCTTTTGTGGCTGAAATGAAGGGGAAATATTTTTTTAGGGATTAAGTTAATTTTCATGCCAAAGAGGGACTTTGCAATTAATTGCAATTGATTTGATCACTCTTAATAACATTCTGTAGTATATGCAAATTGCCATCATAAAAAATGAGGCAGCAGACTTTGTGAAAATGAAAATTTGTGTCATTCTTAAAACTTTTGGCCAGGACTGTAGAAACAACACAATCAGAACAAATAAATGAAGTACTGATGACAGAGAAATGCTTAGATTTGTAACCATGGTGTTTTGCAATATGTAGTCGATACCATATTTTTTATATTTGGAGTATGTCCATTAGATGCTGTTTTATAATAATAGCTTGTTACAGTGGTTGTTACTTTTCATTGTATCAGTATATAATAACATAGAGCCATTACAAGTCACTTGCAAAAAGTATGCAAGCTGTATTGGACGTAGACATCACGAGTGTGCAATCCACACTGCTAGTATTTTTGAGCTGGTATGACAAGGCCATAGTTAATATTTATTAAGCTGAATGGTGCAGGTGCTTAATTTCCCTCAGAAAATAGATTTCTATGAGGGCCTGGACTAACATTTCTGTCAGACAAATGCTTAAGCACAAAGCCAATGGCGCACAGAAATTCCGCCCAAGTAGTAGAATTTTCCCTTATACCTTCCATGTCCACTTAATTGACGACTTAATACAAGCACAATGAGCGCACTGCTATCGCTTCCTATTGAAGGTATAAGGTGCACTACATAAGTATTAGGTGGGATTTGGTTAAAGATTTTAAACCATTTTTAATACGCGATTGTGGCCTAGATTACAAGTGGAGCCTTATTGATAGCTCAGGGTGCGCTATCTATATCACGACCCTGCTTTAAAAATAGCCCATAATCTGGTTATTACAAGTGAATGGCAAAATAGTTTTTCCAGAGATTGTAAGCGTGTCTAACTTTTTTAGTGCTTCCTACTTTCAATAGATAGTGTGGTGCGCTAACATCATTTTTATTATAAGTGGTGACTTATGTCTTAAGCACCTGAAAACCTGAAGTAAAGTTTTAGGGCTAGAATTATAGTATAACACATATTAAATGTAATATATATATATTTTTATGAATTTAAAAGGATATGGTGGGATACGGCAAGATGTTGGACTGGGAAAATATAGTTTAAGACTTTGTGAAAAACTCTACTATTTCTTCTTATCTTTAGCACACCTTCGGCTTAGCACAGCTTCAGGTTAGGGCACCTTTTGGTTAGATGAGGGATTTAGCACGGCCACTCTATGTGACCTTCAAATGTTGGTGCGCACAAGACTTTCACTTGACTTAAGCGCTAACACTTGTAATATGCAAGAAAAATTGTAGCACTATGGATTGCGCTCTAGGGATGTTAGTACAACATAGCACTACCATTATTACACTCCACTTGTAATCTAGGCCTGTGCGTTATTGTTTGCCCAAGGCTGAGCACAAAATAATGTTTTATCAATTGCATAGGACTTGTAATCTGGCACATAGGGTGTACAGATACTTTACCCTTCCTACTTGAACTCTAGTTTTCAAGAACTGTTGATACTGAATAAAAAACTGACAGGAAAGCTCAAAGTAGTAGTAACTGGATGACTTCTATACTTTGGGTTCTAAAAAAAGGTTGCCATAAAGCACCATAATAAAGGGAACTTAAAGTCATTTTTATTTATGCATCAGGAATTTTTTACTGCATTGCAAAATGTATGCATGCAAAATAAATCTTTTAAAAGTATGTAAAACTGTAATGGCTCAGGATACACCCCTTGAAAAGTACTTTGAATGTTGTTTATCTTTACTTATTGTGATAAATTAAAGACAGATATGAATAAGCGCCAGCCTTTTCAACCAATGAATGTGCAGCACCTAGGCTTCAGTTAAATTGCAGTAATAGGAGGCAAAATAAATCATGAAGCTTCAATGAAAAGTTATTTACAAACACAAACTGTATAGGGAATTCAATTTTGAGTTAAATGTCCTTTTAAGGGTGTAAGGTTGCAAAGGTGTGTGTGTGTTGAGGGGGTCTCTGATCTCACCATCATATTGAAAGAGGCAAAGACTTTAAAGAGATTAAGGTGGGGTTTGGAAGATCCCGACATAATTGTGAGACAGAAATTATGAAGGCAGCCACAGACTAGTATATAAAGCTTACAAAGACATTGATGGGGGAGATATGGTATATATGATGGCTACATTAAGATAGATTTGGGTGTCACTACTGACCCATATAATTAAGGATAAGGGAGAACAATTAGTACTGCCCCCCCCCCCCCCCCCTGGACATTACTTCTTCACAGCCTTGACATTATGCTGCATATGTTAATAGAAGAGAAGACCACAAAGGTGGCTATAGCATTTGGAAGTGCAATCCTCACCTGGACAGAATGTTACATTTCATGCAGGGGTGTCCAAACTTTTTTGGAAGAGTGCCAGATTTGATGAAGTGAACATGTGCGAGGGCCGACCATTTTGCCTGACATTCTTTGAACCATTTTAAAATAAATGCAAATTAACTATTTTATGCAAAGTTTATTGAAAACGGCATACTTTTACATTTTGTGACTTGGATGACAAATCTAAACAGGTGTTAAATCACTCTGTCTTTAATATAAAAAAACAGGAAGCTGAAATATGTCAGGAACATTGTAAAGTACATTACACAAAGTAATAAAGGTTGTTTGTCAACTTTTAAGTTCAGAAAATGTGAACAGGAACATAACACCAAGTATACATGTGTTCAAATATATTTATAACTGATTTAAACTGACATTAACTGAGATTTTACAATGTATTCATCTCAATTGAAAAAAACAAACTTGCCTGCACTAATGTGAAGGGTGAAACTGAGATCTGGACTGCAGCACATAGACTAGGTCTGGTTCAAAGGCTGTGGTTTTGATGCACAAAATGTCACGCAGGTGAGAGTCACTTAGTCTTGTCCTCACGCGGTTCTTGTTAAAGTTCATAACAGAGAATGTCTTCTCACACAAATATGTTGAGCCAAACAAGCTCAGCATTTTCTTAGCCAATGTTCGAATCTCTTGAAACCGGCTCTTATCCAGTTGGCGGTAAAAGTTCACAAGAGAGAGCTGTTGGTGACGACTGCCTAACTCGCTGTCACAATGCAGCTCAATGAGCTCGAGCTGCAGCTGATCTGGAGCATCGTTGGGGTCAACAGAGAATGGAGAGGAGAAAAGGCTGATCTCCTTTTCAATAGCTGCAAAATCTTGAAAGCGCCGTTTAAACTCCCCAGCCAGAGATGTGATGTCTGCTGCATACCTGCTCGTTTGCGCACTGATATCATCATGTGGAAAACTGTTCATTATTTCCTGCAACACTGAAAAATGAATGGTATTGGGCTCTGTTTGTGACAAATGCCTTAGGAAAAGTTGCAGCTTTGTTCCAAAGGCTTTGAGGTGTGAATAAAGCTGGTTCACCGCTGCATCTTTGCCCTGAAGACTCGTGTTCAGTACATTCAGATGCTTTGTTATGTTGACTAGAAACCCCAAATCAGCCAGCCAAATAGGATCAGATAGTTCTCGCATCGGTTGTCCCTTTGTTTCCAAGAATTCTCCAATTTCCTTTCTGAGAGAGTAGAAATGCTGCAGTGTAGACCCCCGACTGAGCCATCTTACATCATTATGATATAAAACATCTTCGTATTCAGCCTGGATATCCAGTAGAAACTGTTTAAACTGGCGGTGGCACAGGGCTTTAGAGCGAATAAAATGAATGGTCTTTTGCACCGGTTTCATAACATGATCATATTTGAGATGTTTAGCACAGAGAACTTGTTGATGAATGATACAATGAAGTCTAATAGCTTTGCCTCCTTCTTCGATCACCTTGTTACAGATTAGGGTTTATAATCCACTTTGTTCACCATCCATGGCAGGTGCCCCATCAGTAATAATCCCAGTAACTTTGTTCCAAGGCATTTTCATGTCATCTATGGCAGAACTAATAGAAACAAACAAATATTTTCCTCTTGTTTGGTCCTTAAGGCTCTGGAGGTCAAGTAGCTCTTCAGTCACATTCATTTCATCGTTCACCCCTCTCAGAAAAATCAACAACTGAGCTGTGTCAGAGAGGTCCGTGCTTTCATCACAGGCTATTGAAAAGAAGTCAAACTCAACTCCTTTTGACGTTAACTGTCTCTTAATATCTGATGAAATTTCTACAATTCTCCGTGATACAGTGTTATGAGCCAGGCAAATTTTGGAAAACTCTTGCTTCTTCTCGGGACAGATATTTTGCACCATTTTCATAACGCATTCTTTGATAAAGTCACCCTCAGCAAAAGATTTGCAATTTTTAGCAATTAACGTTGCCACCTCATAGCTAGCCCTTGTGGCATTTTCATTTGACTCACAGGCTTTTGAAAAAAATTGCTGTTGTGACATTAAAACAGCTTCGAGTTGCTTCAACTTTTCACTGCGGTCACGCCCTGTTGGCTTGTCATAATATGTGCTATGTCTCGACTGGTAGTGTGTGTCTCTTGACATTCAATTCCTTATAAACAGCCACAGTCTCTTGGCATATCAGACAAACACAGTGATTCTGTATTTCAGTGAAAAAATATTCCACTTTCCACCTGTCCTGGAAGCGGCGTCCCTCACTGTCTACTTTTCTTTTCTTATTTATAGTTGCCATTATAAAAATTGGCCAGATTCCTATATGCGTCCGAGATCTCGCGAGATTTGGGCTTTCCCCTTCTTCCTGTGCCGGCTGATGACGTCAAACCAGAGATCCCAGGAGTCCTGAGCAGCGCTCAGGGACTTCACTAAGCGGCGGTCTGGGACTCACTGGGGGGCCGTAACATCTATATTTGTACAAATTATCTGTGGGGCCTTATCAGTCCGGAACTCGTGCCGCAATTGGCCAGCGGGCCGGACTTTGGACATGCCGTTAGTGGAAAGGTCACGACTACATTGAAGAGACAGCTTTTTCATCTGGAGAAATAGGCATCTTATAACCCATGAGTTTCCCAAAGAGAGCTCATCAGTGGTCTGGAAATATTTCCTTGGGACTGCATAAGCCATCAGCCTTCATCTAACTGTTAGTACTGTAATTCTTGGTGTATACATATATATATATATATATATATATATAAACACACACACACACACACTTTTATTTATTTATAGAGATATTATTAAAGGGATAGAAAAGTCAAAATTAAAATGTAAGCAAGCGAAAGGGGTATCCGGAACACGGCCAGACTACAGGTCAGTGAAAGGAAATTCTAAAAATAAAACCTGCTTCCCATTTGTACCTGGAGTGTCGTAGCAACGGCGGATCAGGCCGTGGAAATCCAAAGAACAACATACAGAGGAGCTGGCACAACTCGGTTGAGAGAAAAATTTAAAACATACATTTATTGCATCAAGTTAAAAAATGGGGTATCCCCAGACAGAGAACAAACACACAAGGCAAGTCTTACATGTTTCGCGCCCCCTGGTGGCACTTAATTATAGACTAATTAGGTATAGCAGAGGAAACCCATTTATACCCAAGGCACAAATTGCTTAACGTGTTTAGAGAAAAATTTGAACCTTTATTCTTGGGGGTTTAAAGAGTTATCTGCCTAAGTGTTTTGTTTCTTAACTTTAATTTTTTGCTTTAAGTAATGCAATTTTAGATTAATGTCTGAACACTTAGGAAGCAGTGCGTAAGCATAAGAAAAGCTTTATTTACAAAAGGAGGGCTATCTCTGCTATGAGAGCAGGTTAGTCCAAAAAGAATGCTTTTTTGCACTTAAATTATATTATTTAGTTTAGTTCGGACGATTACTGGAACTTGAGACAGAAAAATATACCCAGTTTTAAAATATAACCTTTATTAGTTGATTTCTAAAAAAAGACAGCATAAAGTATATATGTATGCTACCCTTTGAAATGTTAAAAACACTCTCTCTGTTGCAATTATTTAATACTTAGCCTACGCAGTGCCAAGTATATAGGATACTTAGTAATTCTATTATAGGACCCAGATAATGTTATAGGTATAAATATCGGTTAATCTTCCATATGGCTATATGGCCTTATATATGGCCAATCTATTAGATTACCACTAGGGAATATTGGTATTTTATATACCCATTGCACTTAAGTTCTGGGGTCTTTATTTGTCAATTTGCTCTCAAGCTATGTGAATAGAAATATATGTAGCACAGCTATGGATTGTGGATTATTAGTTGCTTAAATTAAGGTTCTAGTTAGATTTGTCTAAACAAGAAAACTAAACCCCATACTCACGAGTTAGGCTTCACACAACTAAAATATGTATCTATGTATATATCACTTGTTCTTATGAGTAATCACGTCAGTGAGTTACTTCAGTATGAGACTAAAACTATATTTCTTAGTTGTCTTGTGATTCGGTCGAGTATGGATTAGATTCTATGTAATAGTCCGTGTACAATTATGAGGGGGGTCAACATACATGTACTAGTTTTAATTAGCGGTAGTATGCATTCACTGATACTGCACGTTGTAGTATTTAGTAATAGTCATTTAGCATTATGATAAGTTTTTTAAGGTTCAACAAACTCACAATATCTGTGCCAATATATACTCAGATTATTCTTAATTTATCCCACTTTATTACAGTGTGAACTATTATATCTTGTCACCCTGCCTGTGTTTGAGTTGTACTGCAACGTTACAGACTATCAGCTTAGAGTGGCTAACCCAGGATATCTAGTATAATGCCGTATGATCAGTGCAGGGTATCAGATTTCTAGTATATTTCTATTCTTTCCCCCTCTGTAATATCTATACGATATTGCTGCACAATTGTTAGCTAGAAACTTAATCAGTCATATTTAAGCTAATATACCGTAGCTAGCATTATGCTCTGAAGACATAACAGATACCCAATTTTTTACGCTGAGAAGAGCAACAGGATATACCTGCTTGTGACTATAAAAAGCCACAAATTACTAAGTATAGTTTTTTTAAAGAAATAATTTTTAAGCTAAAGTAACAAATTATTTTTCAACCAGAGAGGCAATTAAAAAACGAGGACCCAAATTGCTTAACCCCTGCCAACCCAGAGAAGTTATAAAAAACATATAATATGAATATTAAAAGCCAAATAAGCTACAAAATTATAATAACAGTGATGTGGTGTCACAAAATAATTCATTGTGAATACTAAGAATATATACATATATATATGTGAGTTATAACTTCGTTAAACTCGCTAAAACTTTATGACAACATTCTAGATGGAATACAAACTTGATACTAGATTAATTGACCAATTAGGTGTGTGTTTTCACTTCTAGATGAAGATACTCAATGACAATTGTCCATCATCTGACAGCTTCAGTATCATCAATCTGTCAAAACATATACTGACTGATCACAAAAGATCTGTATTGTCTAAAGGTTTGGGGTTTTCCCCCACGAACAAATTTTCTAGTTTCAACACTTTACTGGATGTCAATAAATTCATCAGAAAATTAGCATTAAAAAGGTTCTTTTTGCGGCGAGTAGTTGCATCTACCCAGACTTCCAGCAATAATCCAGAAGTTAAGTGCTTGAAATGTCACTTTATTTCTATTAAAATACATCTGCAAGGTGTGTAGAGGTTAGAGGACCCAGTGGAGCCTTCAATTTTCCTTTCATGGCCCAAATCTTTCCAGAGATTACCACATAATATCATCATTTGCTGAGACCCACATCGCACTCCTAGATTTGAGACTGCACAGCACACACGGAAAATCAGTAAGCTCTATATTCTACAAGCTAACTGTTTATATTCATATAGTGAAGGGAGTATATTTTATCTAACCAGCATAACTCACATTAAATAGAAAAAGCTATACAGCTGTATAGTGATAGAGTGCGCCAAAAGGATCAAAATCCCAATAAAATAATACTTTAGACAATACAGCTAATTGAGTCTCTATAATATAGGACAACTGCAATACTGTGTAAATAATACAAAAGGAAAACAGCAAAATAAGAGAAAATAAATGGTTAAAAAACAAGGTTTTGCTCAAACTTGTGATAATAACACTCAAAATCTATTTCTATATAAAAAAGAAAAAGTTTATCATGCTTATCATAGCAAGTCTCAAAGATGATTGTGAACGATGTCTCAAAAGGTGAATGTAAATTCCGGTGCAAAGGTGCTGGATAGGTGCAATAGGCTGCTGGTCTTGAAACTGCGTGATCAGTCAGTATAACTAAAAAGTGAACAAAGAAAGACAGCACCTCATAGTGCAGATAAATTTCATAAGCTGGGGTCACAGAGAAGACAAACAGTTGTAGATATACTCACAAGAGTACTGGCACTCTTGTAAAAAGAAGTGCGAATGGGCAGACTGACATTCAGCAGCAGTCAGTACGCTGAAACAGATGTCATCCAAACTTCAAGGGCACAGCCGTGGGCTCTCCTCCGCAAACACGCAGTATAAGAACAAAGAACAATTTATTGTGTGAGCTTAAACACGTTTCTCGGCCGCAAGCTCCTGGCCGTTTCCTCAGATTAGTTAATTACACTTGTGGATTTGAAACACATTTAAAAAGCGTGCCAAGAAATTTCATTGGTCAGATTTATACGAATCATGGCTTAGAAAACATCGTAAGCAAGCTTTGAAACATAAAAATATATCGCTGTTACACATAATAAATAAAAACAGGTAAAAACATTCTTATAGGCTAATAGAAACAATGTTAGTGAGGGAGATAAATAAGTATATTAAAATCTAAATGACTCTTAGATACATTTGATCAATACAAAACTGGTAGCCATTAGAAAACCTTTGTAAATATAATTCTAGTTATAAAAAAACCAATCATATATGTGGAAATAGATATTTATAACTAGTGTGTGCGTTTGTTACGGTTTTTACTGTGTTCAGAAACATCTAAATGTAAAAATATAAATGTATAAATCGTAAATTGATGATGAGCTAATATAAAAATACATCCTATCAAATCTTTTCAGCTTAAATGATTTGTTTGTAGAACTCATAAATAACCGATAAATTGTATCACGGACTGGAAAGAATTGTCAGCCGTGTGAATGTTGGAATAAAATAATGTAAATCTGTAGGAGCAGAGAAAAGAGAGGCGCCTTATGGGACAGTATCGTGGTGTAACGGCAGAGACAGGAGACAGCACAACACAGAGGGTCAGGGTACTCACAAAGGTATTGGCATAAACGTATGCCACACTAGACAGGACGGAACCTTAGTCGTCCGCCAGACGGTCCAATGGAAGGATAGATCCGGCACTCCAGGGTCCAATCCGCAGCAGCGGGAAGTCAAAGCGTCAGAGGCACACAGCGTCTGTGATAGGACCAGTAGCTAAAAGCCCATTTTATGATTAGAGTGGTTGGTATGTCTTACGTTGTCAAGGTAAAAATCTTCATTGGTTTCTTAATGATTTACTAACATTATGACCTGGATAGCCTTGTACGCTGCAGACTCAAGCCCACATTGGCTCCTCCAAATAAGGTTAGCGATGGGTGGAGTTTTGCTTAGATAAACTGTTCACTGGCAAACTCAGCACATTGCATTTCGAATTAACCTGGCTCAGCACATTATCAGTAAATCTGATGATTTAATCATCATCATCAGATTTACTGATAATGTGCTGAGCCAGGTTCTGCAATGCTGTGTTTAATCTTTTTCTTTCTGCAATTTTTGCAGTTACGCCAATGTTCACCCCAGCGTACCTTAGCTTTTCTAGAGGTGCGGCCTACGTACTGGATTCCACAACAGCACTCCAGGACATACACAACAAAAACAGAGTTGCAATTCAAAAATCTGGTGATATTGAAAACTTCTCCACTAGCAAAGGACTGGAAGGTTTTTTCCCCAGATATTATGAATCTGCATGTGTTACATTTTTTCTGTCCACATTTGAAAACACCTATCTGTCCTAAAAAAGTATTAGTTGTTTTCTTTGTTATAGACTGGGGATTAGAAATAGCATGTTTAACCTTCTTACTAGGTGCTAGTTTGCTTCTGAGTGTAGGTGCTCTAGTGTATACAATCTTTGGATGTTCTCCCAAGAGAGTCTTCAGAATAGGATCCCTACGAACAATGTGCCAATGTCTATTAATAGCTCTATGGATCTGTTTATAATTGGAGTTGTATTGTGTTATGAATAATGGATCTAAAAAATTTTTGTTCGTCTTTATTTTTTGTTTGTTTGTTTCTCTCTAGAAGTTTTTCTCGATCTAGAAGTCTCGCTTTGTTGAGACAATTATCTAAAAGGTTTGTCGGGTAGCCCTTCTCTACAAATCTATCATATATTATGTGACTTTGTTGTTCGAATATGATTGGTCTAATCCTTTCAAACTGGCTGTACGGAATATTAGACAGGCAATTAGTATGATGGTTGCTGGTATAGTCCAAATAGCTGTTGCTGTCTACTTGTTTGAAAAAAGTTTTAGAACTGAGATTGCCATCTTTGTCCCAACTTAAAGTGAGATCCAAAAAATCAATTGTCTTTGAATTTATATTCGCTGTGAAAGTGAGGCCCATATTGTTTTTGTTCATGGACTCAACAAATGTGTAAGCTGAAGATTGATCACCATTCCATATAAAAATCAAATCATCAATGTAACGGCCATAGAACATGAATATGATGTTCCTTTTCCAAATTGTCTACATTTATTGCTCTTCGTCCTTTGTCCAGGTTTTAGACTAATCCATTATTTTATTCCAACATTCACACGGGCTGATAATTCTTTCCAGTCCGTGATACAATTTATCGGTTATTTATGGGTTCTACAAACAAATAATTTAAGCTGAAAACATTTGATAGAATGTATTTTTATATTAGCTCATCATCAATTTACGATTTATACATTCATATTTTTACATTTAGATGTTTCTGAACACAGTAAAACACGTAACAAACGCACACACTAGTTATAAATATCTATTTCCACATATATGATTGTTTTTTTTATAACTAGAATTATATTTACAAAGGTTTTCTAAGGGCTACCAGTTTTGTATTGATCAAATGTATCTAAGCGTCATTTAGATTTTAATATACTTATTTATCTCCCTCACTAACATTGTTTCTATTAGCCTATAACAATGTTTTTACCTGTTTATATTGATTATGTGTAACAGCGATATATTTTTATGTTTCAAAGCTTGCTTATGATGTTTTCTAAGCCATGATTCGTGTAAATCTGACCAATGAAATTTCTTGGCACGCTTTTTAAATGTGTTTCAAATCCACAAGTGTAATTAACTAATCTGAGGAAACGGCCAGGAGCTTGCGGCCGAGAAACGCGTTTAAGCTCACACAATAAATTGTTCTTTGTTCTTATACTCAAGCTTTGTTATTTGGCTTTTTATCTTCATATACCCTATTGTTTTTACAAGGGGTGATTTTAAACTACAGCCTTTATTATCATTTGGACATCGCTGATACCTTTTAATATATAGTGGAAGCCGCACGCAGTGGAAGTTGCACTTTTCAACACAGTGCCGATCCAGAAGATCCCCTGCGTGTTTGCGGAGGAGAGCCCATGGCTGTGCCCTTGAAGTTTGGATGACATCTGTTTCAGCGTACTGACTGCTGCTGAATGTCAGTCTGCCCATTCGCACTTCTTTTTACAAGAGTGCCAGTACTCTTGTGAGTATATCTACAACTGTTTGTCTTCTCTGTGACCCCAGCTTATGAAATTTATCTGCACTATGAGGCGTTGTCTTTCTTTGTTCACTTTATAACTCACATTAAACCTATAATGGAGATTATACATCTTTTACTGCAGCTGGCAAATAAAATGGACGTGCACTTCCACTCTCTTATTAGTACACTAAAAGATGAGCATAGTGAGGTCGCTGAAGAGGAAACAGTTGGTTCCTTAGCCTTCAGTTTTTCTAGCCCACATGAACGGAAGGTAAAGGCTGGACTCCCTGCTACTATTCTTGAGGAGTATGCTGAGATGTGCAGTCAGCAAGGTAGAGGGTTGACCTCAGATATGGCGCTGACATGTGCCGAAACCTCTGAGCTGATAGGAGTACATACTGTTCGCATGGTAAACTCTGAGGATCTGACTTTGGACTCCCTAAAGTTGCGACCGATAGCCGTGGGACATCAAGATCAGGCTAGCTCTGGATTGTGCCTTTTAGCCACCGCACCAACAAAAATAGCTTACAGTTCATACTCCTCATGGCTGGATCTACTGAGGTATAGAAATCTTTATGAGATGCCTGCCTATTTCCACAACATGAGGACATTACACCGTTAACTATATATTAACTGCGGTCCCACGTTGAAGTTTTTTTGCATAGCCCTAACTTCACAGCTTTCTCCCTGGGTGATCTTGCTACCGGTAGATACGAAACTTAGCCAGACAGAACCTCATAAGGACACTCTGCAATGGACTTTCCCTCAATATGTGTTTAAACTTGATCGGCTACAAAGGAGAGGGTGGGTTAACTACAAGAATCCTGGCTTTCTCACTGCTCAAAATCATCTGACAGAGATCTCATTAAGGGACACATTAGACATATTAATGTCATCCCATTTTATTACTTACCCTGTAACTAGGAAGTTTTAGGTATTGGGTTGTGAAATGTTTGTTTTACAGTTATCGGATTTTACTGTTTGCTATTTCCTTAAGTGTTTTATAATATTATATTTTTTTTCATACACCTGCTTAACCTGAGGAGGGATGGGTTGCTATTTAGTTCTTACATAAGAGTATGTTATTATAGCTTAAGCAGTTTCATGAGAGCTTTCATAATTTACTGGTGCAAAACAGTTTTAAAACTGCAGCTGCAAAACGCAGGAGGGTTCATAGCTAAGCATATATTTTGTAGATTATTATGATTTGGATATATAGCCGGACAGATAGCTCAGCATGCTAAGGCAGTGTGGCTGAGCTCTGTAGTAACCCAAGGGTTGCCGGTTTGATCCCCGGTGAGGTCCACTCAGCCTTTCATCCTTCTGAGGTTGATAAAATGAGCAGCGCCTTGAGAGCCTTACGGGTGATTAGTTGCGCTTTACAAGTACCCAATACATAGTAGGTAACTATTATTTTTTCCTATACACTAACAACATAAGCGGGCATGTTGATATGTTATAGCTAAGGCACTGGCTTGTCATTATGCTCTCATAACTATGTGTGAATGAGCGCCGTAGTACAGCTATCAGATATGTCTAGCAATACATACTTCCTACCCTCTGCAGTATAGCCTTTATAGTTAGCTTTCCTAGAAACTAGTCAACTTCTCCCATACAAGGTTTTATCACTAAAGCTGATCTATGATTTGAGGCAGAAAATTTCATTACCATATACTCCCCTTGACTTGTGTTATATAAGTATTTACAATGTGATGTCTCTTGTGCTCTTCTCTTTTTGTCTTACCATGTATAATGTTTTTTGGATCATGACATGCTCTACCTGATTAACTAGGCTGAGGGATTTTGCCCTCCAGAATGCTCTAATGGGGCAGTTATCTCTTTTAGAGGCAATGCATGTAGGTAAGTTAGACTGTGAACCTCTATTTATGGTTTTAATACATTTTACAGTTGGTGCATAGCTTGAAACTGGCCGTGAGGCCAATGCGTATAGCCCTCACTTTATGTAGTTACTATACATACAATTATTTTATTTTGTTTACTGGTCCCACGGGTCATAATCTGAGGTATGGTATGCTATAATCTATATGCTTGTTTAATACGCAATGTATGAGTCCATTCTGATAAGAGGAACAATAGTCTCTCTCTAGCTAGATCTAAGCTTATACCCTATTAGCCATATAATACCTATATTGTATCCTACACTGTGGTGAGAGGTTCACCTCGGGTCATCTGCGGCCGGGGCGGCAAGAGTGGACCTATTATACTTCAATTTAGGAATAAGTATTCTATTTTTTGTGTGGCTATAACAGTCTTTGAATATGTATTTTGGCCATAGTTTTAAGGTTCAACATGTGTCGCTAACATATATCTTATTAGCTTGAGCACCCCCAATAGGTACATTTACTAACTCCAGACATCTGTTTAGGCTAGTATGTCCAGATGATAGACGATATTGCTTACATAACATCTTCCTACTCCCCCCAAATGACGTTGGTACCTCCTCTATAGCTTACCCTATACAGATGCAACACAGATATGTATGCTCTGCCTTTTTATCTGTTGGCCCCATAATATAATATTATATATGTTATATCTTTTTTTTTTTAAGATGTTGATTTTTCTATAATGAGCAATAAGCCTTCCACATGGTAGCTTCGTCCCCATCCCCCACACAGTTTGCCTTATCATTTATCTCACATCCTAAGCAGTTCTTATTCGCTCTTCACTCTTAGCTCCTATGATACCTAAAAATGATGATTTTATATGATACTCCCCCTCCCCTTTTGGCAGATAAGTAGAAAGTCATCACCCCCTGAATCCACCTCTTTACTCATATAACATGATCTCAATTCATCACCTCCACTATATCGCCCTGGCATCTTAGATGGCTCCGCTCCCCATCCCCTTTCCCACTTTATTTAGAGCGGCTCTTGCCCGCTGAACTCCCCCTTTCCTTTTCTCATTCACTTTAGCTCAAGGGTAACCAAAGCGAAAAGTAAGCTAACCCCTCTTTGTCTCAACTTCACCAGTTTATATAACTTCTTGAATGTTTCCTTTGGCAATGTGGGGATCAATTTTATTATTTACATAAAATTAACCCTCCTCCAGCATAATGTATCTTTAGATCCAAATTTGGCCTTACACTCATAGGAGAGGTTTCTCTTTTATATCCTAAAAAACTGAGATTTTATATTAGTCAGTTCTATACAGGAGTTTATATAAATGTATTTCATGATATGCTTATTGTTTCTGTTAAAACATTTGTATGACTTTGTTTTTGCACTGTTTGAACATATTGACTTTGTTGTATGTACTACAAATCTCAATAAAAAATATTAAAAAAAAAAAAAAACAGAATTTATGCTTACCTGATAAATTACTTTCTCCAACGGTGTGTCCGGTCCACGGCGTCATCCTTACTTGTGGGATATCTCTTCCCCAACAGGAAATGGCAAAGAGTCCCAGCAAAGCTGGCCATATAGTCCCTCCTAGGCTCCGCCCACCCCAGTCATTCGACCGACGGACAGGAGGAAATATATATAGGAGAAACCATATGGTACCGTGGTGACTGTAGTTAGAGAATATAATTCATCAGACCTGATTAAAAAACCAGGGCGGGCCGTGGACCGGACACACCGTTGGAGAAAGTAATTTATCAGGTAAGCATAAATTCTGTTTTCTCCAACATTGGTGTGTCCGGTCCACGACGTCATCCTTACTTGTGGGAACCAATACCAAAGCTTTAGGACACGGATGAAGGGAGGGAGCAAATCAGGTTACCTAAACGGAAGGCACCACAGCTTGCAAAACCTTTCTCCCAAAAATAGCCTCTGAAGAAGCAAAAGTATCAAATTTGTAAAATTTGGCAAAAGTGTGCAGTGAAGACCAAGTCGCTGCCATACATATCTGGTCAACAGAAGCCTCGTTCTTGAAGGCCCATGTGGAAGCCACAGCCCTAGTGGAGTGAGCTGTGATTCTTTCAGGAGGCTGCCGTCTGGCAGTCTCATAAGCCAAACGGATAATGCTTTTAAGCCAAAAGGAAAGAGAGGTAGAAGTCGCTTTTTGACCTCTCCTTTTACCAGAATAAACAACAAACAAGGAAGATGTTTGTCTGAAATCTTTTGTAGCCTCTAAATAGAATTTTAGAGCATGGACTACGTCCAAATTGTGTAACAAACGTTCCTTCTTTGAAACTGGATTCGGACATAAAGAAGGTACAACTATCTCCTGGTTAATATTTTTGTTAGAAACAACCTTAGGAAGAAAACCAGGCTTAGTACGCAAAACCACCTTATCTGCATGGAACACCAGATAGGGCGGAGAACACTGCAGAGCAGATAACTCTGAAACTCTTCTAGCAGAAGAAATTGCAACCAAAAACAAAACTTTCCAAGATAGTAACTTAATATCTATGGAATGTAAAGGTTCAAACGGAACCCCTTGAAGAACTGAAAGAACTAGATTTAGACTCCAGGGAGGAGTCAAAGGTCTGTAAACAGGCTTGATCCTAACCAGAGCCTGAACAAATGCTTGAACATCTGGCACAGCTGCCAGTCTTTTGTGTAGTAAGACAGATAAAGCAGAGATCTGTCCCTTTAGAGAACTTGCAGATAATCCTTTCTCCAAACCTTCTTGTAGAAAAGAGAGAATCTTTTTATCTTATTCCATGGGAATCCCTTGGATTCACACCAACAGATATATCTTTTCCATATTTTATGGTAAATCTTTCTAGTTACCGGTTTTCTGGCCTGAACCAGAGTATCTATCACAGAATCTGAAAACCCACGCTTTGATAGAATCAAGCGTTCAATCTCCAAGCCGTCAGCTGGAGGGAGACCAGATTTGGATGTTCGAATGGACCCTGAACAAGAAGGTCCTGTCTCAAAGGTAGCTTCCTATTAGAATGTCGTCCAAGTAAGGTACTACTGCAATGCCCCTCTTAGAACCGCTAGAAGGGACCCTAGTACCTTTGTGAAAATCCTTGGAGCAGTGGCTAACCCGAATGGGAGGGCCACAAACTGGTAATGCTTGTCCAGAAAAGCGAACCTTAGGAACTGATGATGTTCTTTGTGGATAGGAATATGTAGGTACGCATCCTTTTGATCCATGGTAGTCATAAATTGACTTTCCTGGATAGTGGGTAGAATCGTTCGAATGGTTTCCATCTTGAACGATGGTACCCTGAGAAATTTGTTTAGGATCTTCAAATCCAAAATTGGTCTGAAAGTTCCCTCTTTTTTGGGAACTACGAACAGATTGGAATAAAATCCCATTCCTTGTTCCTTTATTGGAACTGGGTGTATCACTCCCATCTTTAACAGGTCTTCTACACAATGTAAGAACGCCTGTCTCTTTATTTGGTTTGAGGATAAGTGAGACATGTGGAACCTTCCCCTTGGGGGTAGTTCCCTGAATTCCAGGAGATAACCCTGGGAAACTATTTCTAGCGCCCAGGGATCCTGAACATCTCTTGCCCAAGCCTGAGCAAAGAGAATAATTGAGTTATTTGGGCAAAGATCTCCAGATGGAGTTCCCACTCCCCCGGATGGAATGTCTGACGACTCAGAAAATCCGCCTCCCAGTTTTCCACATCTGGGATGTGGATCGCAGACAGGTGGCAGGAGTGATCCTCCGCCCATTGAATTATTTTGGTCACTTCTTTCATCGCCAGGGAACTCCTTGTTCCCCCCTGATGATTGATATACGCAACGGTCGTCATGTTGTCTGATTGGAACCTTATGAATCTGGCCTTTGCTAGTTGAGGCCAAGCCCTGAGAGCATTGAATATCGCTCTCAGTTCCAGAATGTTTATCGGGAGAAGAGACTCTTCCCGAGACCATAGACCCTGAGCTTTCAGGGATTCCCAGACCGCGCCCCAGCCCACTAGACTGGCGTCGGTCGTGACAATGACCCACTCTGGTCTGCGGAAGCTCATTCCCTGGGAAAGATGGTCCAGGGTCAGCCACCAACGGAGTGAATCTCTGGTCTTCTGATCTACTTGAATCATTGAAGACAAGTCTGTACAGTCCCCATTCCACTGTTTGAGCATGCACAGTTGTAATGGTCTTAGATGAATTTGTGCAAAAGGAACTATGTCCATTGCTGCAACCATCAACCCTACTACTTCCATGCACTGCGCTATGGAAGGACGAGGAACAGAATGAAGAACTTGACAAGAGCTTAGAAGTTTTGACTTTCTGACCTCTGTCAGAAAAATCCTCATTTCTAAGGAATCTATTATTGTTCCCAAGAAGGGAACTCTTGTCGACGGAGACAGAGAACTTTTTTCTATGTTCACCTTCCATCCGTGTGATCTGAGAAAAGCCAGAACGATGTCTATATGAGCCTTTGCTTTTGACAGGGACGACGCTTGACATATTCACCAGGTCTGCATACCAAGTCCTGCGTGGCCACGCAGGAGCTATCAAGATCACCGAGGCCCTCTCCTGATTGATCCTGGCTACCAGCCTGGGAATGAGAGGAAACGGTGGAAATACATAAGCTAGGTTGAAGGTCCAAGGTGCTACTAGTGCATCTACTAGAGTCGCCTTGGGATCCCTGGATCTGGACCCGTAGCAAGGAACCTTGAAGTTCTGACGAGACGCCATCAGATCCATGTCTGGAATGTCCCTATGAAGGAATTGTTCAAAAATTACCAAAATTTCACCACAGTGTCTTAAAGCATTAAGAGTATTGCACACCAAATTTCAGAGCTTTAACCCTTAAAATAACGGAACCGTAGCCGTTTACAAATTTAACCCCTATATAGTCCCAGCTATAGCCTTTGCTGAGACCCAACCAAGCCCAGAGGGGAATACGATACCAATTGACGCCTTCTAGAAGCTTTTCCAGCAAATTTCAGATCCTCACACATGCATCTGCATGCCCTGCTCTCAAAAAACAACTGCGCAGTAATGGCGCGAAAATGAGGCTCAGTCTACAACTAGGAAGGCCCCCTGACTGGAAAAGGTGTCTAACATAGTGCCTGCCGTTTAATAAACGTTCCCCAAGTTTATAAATGCGAATTGTCAGCATAAATATGAATAAAATGCCCAAATAAAGCAATCGATTTAGCCCATAAAAATGTCTACCAGTTTTTTAGCCCATATTAAGCCCTTTATTCTGTTTGTTTGACTAAGAAAATGGCTTACCGGTCCCCATGAGGGGAAATGACAGCCTTCCAGCATTACATGGTCTTGTTAGAAATATGGCTAGTCATACCTTAAGCAGAAAAGTCTGCTAACTGTTTCCCCCAACTGAAGTTACTTCATCTCAACAGTCCTATGTGGAAACAGCAATCGATTTTAGTTACTGTCTGCTAAAATCATCTTCCTCTCACAAACAGAAATCTTCATCCTTTTCTGTTTCAGAGTAAATAGTACATACCAGCACTATTTTAAAATAACAAACACTTGATAGAAGAATAAAAACTACATTTAAACACCAAAAAACTCTTAACCATCTCCGTGGAGATGTTGCCTGTGCAACGGCAAAGAGAATGACTGGGGTGGGCGGAGCCTAGGAGGGACTATATGGCCAGCTTTGCTGGGACTCTTTGCCATTTCCTGTTGGGGAAGAGATATCCCACAAGTAAGGATGACGCCGTGGACCGGACACACCAATGTTGGAGAAAAAGAGGTTCTTTGCATTTACACAAGAAAAAGATGATGAATTTGAACATACAGAAAGGCCCCTATTTATCAAGGTCTGGCGGACCTGATCCGACAGTGCGGATCAGGTCCGCCAGACCTCGCTGAATACGGCGAGCAATACGCTCACTGTATTCAGCATTGCACCAACAGCTCCCTGCAGACTCGCCCCCTGCAGACTCGCCAGCAGGGGGATGTCAATCAACCCGATCGTACTCAATCGGGCTGATTTCCAGCGATGTCTGTCCGCCTGCTCTAAGCAGGCGGACAGGTTATGGAGCAGCGGTCTTTGTGACCGCTGCTTCATAACTGCTGTTTCTGGCGAGCCTGCAGGCTCGCCAGAAACACGGGGCATCAAGCTCCATACAGAGCTTGATAAATATGCCCCACGGTGTTGAACTTAACAAAGATGTTTCCACTACTCCCCATCTGCCTTTCTCTGATGCTTGTGCTCTAATCATTCTAAATAAATTGTATAGTGGCAATGTTTCAGATATCACCTCTAAGCCAATTCAAAGACCTAAAAAATAACAAGATCTGATTTCTATCCCATCCAACACAGAGGTGCTATGTTGATGCTTTTCAGAAAGCTGTGCAAGATGATGTTTTGGCCTTGGAAGTTGATACCAGTGGCAGTGCTCCCACCTTTAACCCCTTAAGGACCACAGCACTTTTCCATTTTCTGACCGTTTGGGACCAGAACTATTTTTACATTTCTGCTGTGTTTGTGTTTAGCTGTAATTTTCTCACCATTAAATGGACTTTCTAAAGATACCATTATTTTTATCATATCTTATAATTTACTATAATTTTTTTTATAAAATATTATGAAAAAATAGAAAAAAACATACTTTTTCTAACTTTGACCCCCAAAATCTGTTACACATCTACAACCACCAAAAAACACCCATGCTAAATAGTTTCTAAATTTTGTCCTAAGTTTAGAAATACCCAATGTTTACATGTTCTTTGCTTTTTTTGCAAGTTATAGGGAAATAAATACAAGTAGCACTTTGCTATTTCCCAACCACTTTTTTTCAAAATTATCGCTAGTTACATTGGAACACTGATATCTGTCTGGAATCCCTGAATATCCCTTGACATGTATATATATTTTTTTTGGAAGACATCCCAAAGTATTGATCTAGGCTCATTTTGGTATATTTCATGCCACCATTTCAAACCATCAAATAAAAAAAATCATTCACTTTTTCACAATTTTTTTCACAAACTTTAGGTTTCTCACTGAACACTGAAATTATTTACAAACAGCTTGTGCAATTAAGGCACAAATGGCTGTAAATGCTTCTCTGGGATCCCCTTTGTTCAGAAATAGCAGACTTATATGACTTTGGCGTTGCTTTTTAGTAATTAGAAGGCCACTAAATGCCACTGCGCACCACACATGTATTATGCCCAGCAGTGAAGGGGTTAATTAGGGAGCTTGTAGGGTTAATTGTATCTTTAGTGTAGTGTAGTAGACAACCTCAAGTATTGATCTAGGCCCATTTTGGTATATTTCATGCCACCATTTCA
This sequence comes from Bombina bombina, assembly GCF_027579735.1. Classification (NCBI taxonomy): domain Eukaryota; kingdom Metazoa; phylum Chordata; class Amphibia; order Anura; family Bombinatoridae; genus Bombina; species Bombina bombina. Next base: position 200,881,292 of record NC_069500.1, on the reverse strand, counting down.
CCGCCAAATGCGATCAAATAAAAAAAAAGTTTAATTTTTCACAATTTTAGGTTCCTCACTGAAATTATTTACAAACAGCTTGTGCAATTATGGCACACATGGTTGTAAATGCTTGACTGGTATCCCTTTGTTCAGAAATAGCAGACTTATATGGCTTTGGCGTTGCTTTTTTGGTAATTAGAAGGCCGCTAAATGACGCTGCACACCACACATGTATTATGCCCAGCAGTGAAGAGGTTAATTAGGGAGCTTGTAGGGTTAATTTTAGCTTTAGTGTAGTGTAGTAGACAACCCAAAGTATTGATCTAGGCCCATTGTCGTATATTTTTAATGCCACCATTTCACCGACAAATGCAATCAAATTTAAAAAAATCCTTCACTTTTTCACAAATTTTTTCACAAACTTTAGATTTCTCACTGAAATTATTTACAAACAGCTTGTGCAATTATAGCAAAAATGGTTGTAAATGCTTCTCTGGGATCCCCTTTGTTCAGAAATAGCAGACATATATGGCTTTGGCGTTGCTTTTTGGCAATCAGAAGGCCGCTAAATGCCGCTGTGAATCACACTTGTATTATGCCCAGCAGTGAAGGAGTTAATTAGGTAGCTTATAGGGAGCTTGCAGGGTTAATTTTAGCTTTAGTGTAGAGATCAGCCTCCCACCTGACACATCCCACCCCTGATCCCTCCCAAACAGCTCTCTAACCCTCCACCTATACCTTATTGTGCGCCATCTTGGGTACTGGCAGATGTTTGCCAGTACCCAGTTTGCAATAAAATATGTTTTTTTTTTTATTTATTAATCTATTTCTATAGTGTAGCTGCCACCCCCTCATTAGCCAACCTCCCACCCCCTCCCAGATCCCTTAGATAACCCCCTCCTCTCTCCCACCTTATACTCAGCTAAATGTAATTGTGCAATAATGAAGCGGTCCCACCCGCCCCCGTGCTCATGCTCGCCCCCCATGCACGCGCATGCCCCTGTGAGTCACCCCACACGCACACGCGGCACCCCGCATGTGATCCCGCCCCTGCAACGAACTTCCCCCATCGATGGCCGCCCTCCCGCCTCCCTGCAATGGCTCCCACCCACCAACGATCGTGGCCATCAATGTCCGATGCAGAGAGGGCCACAGAGTGGCTCTCTCTGCATTGGATGGCTAAAACATGTTATTGCAGGATGCCTCAATATTAAAGCATCACTGCAATAAAATGAAAGCGGCTGGAAGCGATCAGGATCGCTTACACCGCTTGAAAACACCAACGACGTACAGGGTACGTCCTTAGTCATTAAAGACCTTTTTTTGTAAGACATACTTTGCACGTCGTTGGTCGTTAAGGGGTTAATCTGAAATACAAAGAACGTATGGCAATAAAGTCTTTACAAACTAACTATGACATTATCATAAAAAATTCGGATAAGGGCGGTAGCATTGTCATTATGGATAAGGATTTTTACTTCCCACAGACAGCTTTCTGACGGCACAACCTATCCCAATTGGTTCAAGAAGGTATATCTTTAGGTATTTTCAGTTCTAGTGATCTAAATATTCCAGTACCAGAGAATCTGGTTATTTCAATCTTCTATCATGTGCAAAAGTGCACAAAGACTGTGAGCGCCCTCCAGGTAGACCAATAGTCTCTGGCATTGGCTCCCTATTTGAATCTATGGGAGCATGGCTGGAATCCATTCTACAACCTTTAGCCAAGAAACAGTTGAGCTACCTGGAGGACAGCTCACATCTACTCAGAAGTCTAGAGCACATCAAATGGCAGAATGACTTCTCTTGGATGGTGGTAGATATTTCCTCACTGTATACCTGTATTGCCTTGTGTGTTTGTGTTTGTCTGGGGATACCTCATTTTTTTAACTCGATGCAATAAACATATGTTTTAAATTTTTCTCTCAACCGAGTAGTGCCTGCTCCCCTATGTGTTGTTCTCAAAATTAAAATGTGCCTGTATTAAATCTCAGAGAGAGGGTGTTGGTTTGTATTGTGTCATAGAAGCCACCACTATCATCACTATCTGAGAAGCTGTGTTGTTTGAATACTATACTGGTGCACAGGCTGTTACAGGATGTGTGCGTATGTTGCAGAAAAACAGTAATAACTTTTATTAGACGCATTTTTACTAATGGAAGTATGTTGCAAAAATGCTTCTATTTCACATTGAAATTAACACATGCACATTTCAATTTTGACCTTTCTAGTCTTGTGTGTGTATGTATGTATATATATATATATATATATATATATATATATACAGTAGAATCTCAATTAACCGCACCCATGGGGATCGGTATACTCCAGATAAGTGTATTTCCGGTTGCTTGAGAGTCACTATTAAAAATATGTCTAACTAGTTCTATAATGGATCACATGGGCAGGAGCCGGTTAAAGGCACACACTAGACAGGATATACGTATCATATGAGGCTTGTTAAGGGTTAATACTTAACTTAGCGCACACTCCGTGCTCTCCAGAGCACATTAAGTTAAGTATTATAGCTACAGGTGAACTTTTCACCTGTAGCTTGGAAACATTTACATTTGTTTTAACGAAAGCAAATCTAAAATTTTAATGAAAATTCAGTATTCGTTTTAAAAAAAGTGCAGCCAACGAATATTAGGGTGAAAGGCAGAATATAATAAGAATTATTTTGATTTTATTTTTTGATATAGTCTGCTACAAAAGCTATATTTTTTCTATTTCTCTGCGATAATTGCATAAAACTAGTCTCAAAAACACACTTTCTCTTGTTGGGGTCAAGACAGGCTCAGATAGAAATTGACAAATGGAAAGACTTGATTGGAAAGCTAGACTGAAGAGTCATTGACCCAGATTACAAGTTGTGCGTTATGACTTTACCGCTTAAAAAATGTCCTTTAAGTACGGAATGGTCAGCTACTCTGTATTACAAGTTATTCCACTAGCGTTATAGCCTATATCGCAGCAATCCATTCCGCAATCAAAGACTTGTAGTTCTGGATTTTACAAAACAAAAATGTTTCACAAAACTCATAAAAAATATGTTACAAAGTACACTAACACCCATAAACGACATATTAACCCATTAACCGCCACCCCTACAATAAACCTATTAATACCTAATCCGCAGCCCACCCACATCGCGACTACCTAATCCACCATCCCCCAGCATCGCTAACAAATAAACCACCGTCCCCCATATTGCAAATATTAAAATAAACCTATTAACCCCTAAACCGCCGTCCCCCACATCACTACAAAATAAATTTAACTATTAATCCCTAAACCTAACACCCCCTAATTTTAAATTAAAGTTACAATATAACTACCTTAAAATAAATAAAAACTTACCTGTGAAATAAAAAAAATAAGCTTAAACTATAAATAAACCTAACATTTCTATTTAAAAAAATAAAAAACCTATATTACAAAATTTAAAAACCCTAACACTACGGAAAAAACCCAACCTAACATTAAAAAAAATAACAAACTCTAAAATTAAACAAAATAACAAAATCTAGCATTACAGAAAATAGCAAACTCTAAAATTACGCAAAATAGCAAAATCTAACATTACAGAAAATAACAAACGGAATTATCCAAAATAAAAAAAGTTAATACTAATCTAATACCCAGTTTAAAATAAAAAAGGCACCCCAAAATAACAAAAACCCCTAATCTATAAATAAACTACCAATAGCCCTTAAAAGGGCCTTTTGTATGGCATTGTCCTAAAGAAATCAGCTCTTTTATCCCCAAAAAACTAAAGGTTCCCCTAATATTATAACCGCCAAACCCCCCAAAATAAAAATTACTAACAAAATAAAAAAATAATTTACCAATTTCCCTGAAAAGGGCATTTGTATGGGCATTGAGCTCTTTTAGTGACCATTAAAATAAAAAACCCTTATCTATACAAAAAAGCCACCCCAAAAATTAAAAAAAAAATCTAATCACTACCCCAAAATTGGTACTCACCATTCCTGAAGAGCGGCGCTCTATCTGCATCTAGTGCTAAACCATCTTTAATCTTCATCCTGGAGGAGCAGAGGCAGATTGGCGGTGGTGCGGTCTTCCGACATGGAGCAGGATCCTATTTATGTGATCGTCCACCGCACACTGAAGATTCAATGCAAGGTACCCCTTTTATATTGCATTCCTATTGGCTGAAAAATTCAAATCAGCCAATAGGATGAGAGCTGCTTACATCCTATTGGCTGTTAAAATCGCAGGAAGAGGATCCTCCACGTCAGATGACCACGCCGCCTCCGCTCCGCGACACCGGGATGAAGATTGAAGATGCCTGGAAGAAGACCTTTGCCGCCGGACTTCAGTAATGGTGAGTACCTATTTTGGGGTTATTGTAAAGTTTTTTGGGTTTTTTTGTGGTGTTTTTTTTTTTAGATTAGAGCTTTTTTATTTTCATGGGCACTAAAAGAGCTAATTGCCCTTTTAAGGGGCAATGGGTAGATTAGTTTTTTTTTTTAAATTAGGTCTTTTATATTTTGGGGGTTGTACTGTTAGGGGGGATTTTGTATTTTTTGTGTGTAAAAGAGCTGTTTTCTTTAGGGCAATGGCCTGTAAAGGGCCCTTTTAAGGGCTATTGGTAGTTTATTGTTAGATTAGGGGGGGGGTTATTTAAAAATGGGGTATTAGATTAGGAATTCCTTTTTTTTATTATGGATAATTTAATTTGTTATTTTCTGTAATCTTACGTTTTGTTATTTTGTGTAATTTTAGAGTTTACTTTTTGTAATGTAAGGTTTTATTTTTTTTCGTAGTGTTAGGAGTTTTACATTTTTGTACTTATTTTTTTGTTTTTTTTTCAAATAGTAATGTTAGGTTTATTTATAGTAGGTTCTTTTTATTTCACAGGTAAGTTGTTATCTATTTTAAGGAAGTTATTTTGTAACTTTAAATTGAATCAAGTTTTTATTGAACACTTGTCATCTTACATAACACACAACAATGAGAGAAAAACAGAATTTATGCTTACCTGATAAATTACTTTCTCCAACGGTGTGTCCGGTCCACGGCGTCATCCTTACTTGTGGGATATTCTCTTCCCCAACAGGAAATGGCAAAGAGTCCCAGCAAAGCTGGTCACATGATCCCTCCTAGGCTCCGCCCACCCCAGTCATTCGACCGACGGACAGGAGGAAATATATATAGGAGAAATCATATGATACCGTGGTGACTGTAGTTAGAGAAAATAATTCATCAGACCTGATTAAAAAAACCAGGGCGGGCCGTGGACCGGGCACACCGTTGGAGAAAGTAATTTATCAGGTAAGCATAAATTCTGTTTTCTCCAACATTGGTGTGTCCGGTCCACGGCGTCATCCTTACTTGTGGGAACCAATACCAAAGCTTTAGGACACGGATGAAGGGAGGGAGCAAATCAGGTCACCTAAACGGAAGGCACCACAGCTTGCAAAACCTTTCTCCCAAAAATAGCCTCCAAAGAAGCAAAAGTATCAAATTTGTAAAATTTGGCAAAAGTGTGCAGTGAAGACCAAGTCGCTGCCTTACATATCTGGTCAACAGAAGCCTCGTTCTTGAAGGCCCATGTGGAAGCCACAGCCCTAGTGGAGAGAGCTGTGATTCTTTCAGGAGGCTGCCGTCCGGCAGTCTCATAAGCCAAACGGATAATGCTTTTAAGCCAAAAGGAAAGAGAGGTAGAAGTCGCTTTTTGACCTCTCCTTTTACCAGAATAAACAACAAACAAGGATGATGTTTGTCTGAAATCTTTAGTAGCCTCTAAATAGAATTTTAGAGCACGGACAACGTCCAAATTGTGTAACAAACGCTCCTTCTTTGAAACTGGATTCGGACACAAAGAAGGTACAACTATCTCCTGGTTAATATTTTTGTTAGAAACAACTTTAGGAAGAAAACCAGGCTTAGTACGCAAAACCACCTTATCTGCATAAAACACCAGATAAGGAGGAGAACACTGCAGAGCAGATAACTCTGAAACTCTTCTAGCAGAAGAGATTGCAACCAAAAACAAAACTTTCCAAGATAGTAACTTAATATCTACGGAATGTAAAGGTTCAAACGGAACCCCTTGAAGAACTGAAAGAACTAGATTTAGACTCCAGGGAGGAGTCAAAGGTCTGTAAACAGGCTTGATCCTAACCAGAGCCTGAACAAATGCTTGAACATCTGGCACAGCTGCCAGTCTTTTGTGAAGTAAAACAGATAAAGCAGAGATCTGTCCCTTCAGAGAACTTGCAGATAATCCTTTCTCCAAACCTTCTTGTAGAAAGGATAGAATCTTAGGAATTTTTATCTTGTTCCATGGGAATCCTTTAGATTCAATCCAACAGATATATTTTTTCCATATTTTATGGTAAATTTTTCTAGTTACAGGCTTTCTAGCCTGAATCAGAGTATCTATTACAGAATCTGAAAACCCACGCTTTGATAAAATCAAGCGTTCAATCTCCAAGCCGTCAGTTGGAGGGAAACCAGATTCGGATGTTCGAATGGACCCTGAACAAGAAGGTCCTGTCTCAAAGGTAGCTTCCATGGTGGAGCCGATGACATATTCACCAGGTCTGCATACCAAGTCCTGCGTGGCCACGCAGGAGCTATCAAGATCACCGAGGCCCTCTCCTGATTGATCCTGGCTACCAGCCTGGGGATGAGAGGAAACGGTGGGAATACATAAGCTAGGTTGAAGGTCCAAGGTGCTACTAGTGCATCTACTTGAGTCGCCTTGGGATCCCTGGATCTGGACCCGTAGCAAGGAACCTTGAAGTTCTGACGAGACGCCAACAGATCCATGTGTGGAATGCCCCATAATTGAGTTATTTGGGCAAAGATTTCCGGATGGAGTTCCCACTCCCCCGGATGGAATGTCTGACGACTCAGAAAATCCGCTTCCCAATTTTCCACTCCTGGGATGTGGATCGCAGACAAGTGGCAGGAGTGATCCTCCGCCCATTGAATTATCTTGGTCACTTCTTTCATCGCCAGGGAACTCCCTGTTCCCCCCTGATGATTGATATATGCAACGGTCGTCATGTTGTCTGACTGAAACCTTATGAATTTGGCCTTTGCTAGTTGAGGCCAAGCTCTGAGAGCATTGAATATCGCTCTCAGTTCCAGAATGTTTATCGGGAGAAGAGACTCTACCCGAGACCATAGACCCTGAGCTTTCAGGGATTCCCAGACTGCGCCCCAGCCCACTAGGCTGGCGTCGGTCGTGACAATGACCCACTCTGGTCTGCGGAAGCTCATTCCCTGTGACAGATTGTCCAGGGTCAGCCACCAACGGAGTGAATCTCTGGTCTTTTGATCTACTTGAATCGTCGGAGACAAGTCTGTATAATCCCCATTCCACTGTCTGAGCATGCACAGTTGTAATGGTCTTAGATGAATTCGTGCAAAAGGAACTATGTCCATTGTTGCAACCATCAATCCTATTACTTCCATGCACTGCGCTATGGAAGGACGAGGAACAGAATGAAGTACTTGACAAGAGCTTAGAAATTTTGATTTTCTGACCTCTGTCAGAAAAAACCTCATTTCTAAGGAATATATTATTGTTCCCTTTTCTTTGTTCACCTTCCATCCGTGAGATCTGAGAAAGGCTAGGACGATGTCCGTATGAGCCCTTGCTTTTGACAGGGACGACGCTTGAATCAGGATGTCGTCCAAGTAAGGTACTACTGCAATGCCCCTTGGTCTTAGAACCGCTAGAAGGGACCCTAGTACCTTTGTGAAAATCCTTGGAGCAGTGGCTAATCCGAATGGAAGTGCCACAAACTGGTAATGCTTGTCCAGAAAAGCGAACCTTAGGAACTGATGATGTTCCTTGTGGATAGGAATATGTAGGTACGCATCCTTTAAATCCACGGTAGTCATAAATTGATTTTCCTGGATAGTAGGTAGGATCGTTCGAATAGTTTCCATTTTGAACGATGATACCCTGAGAAATTTGTTTAGGATCTTTAGATCCAAAATTGGTCTGTATGTTCCCTCTTTTTTGGGAACTATGAACAGATTGGAATAAAATCCCATTCCTTGTTCTCTTATTGGAACTGGATGTATCACTCCCATCTTTAACAGGTCTTCTACACAATGTAAGAATGCCTGTCTCTTTATTTGGTTTGAAGATAATTGAGACCTGTGGAACCTTCCCCTTGGGGGTAGTTCCTTGAATTCCAGGAGATAACCTTGAGAAACTATTTCTAGCGCCCAAGGATCCTGAACATCTCTTGCCCAAGCCTGAGCAAAGAGAGAAAGTCTGCCCCCCACTAGATCCGGTCCCGGATCGGGGGCTATCCCTTCATGCTGTTTTGGTAGCAGTGGTAGGCTTCTTGGCCTGCTTACCCTTGTTCCAGCCTTGCATTGGTTTCCAGGCTGGTTTGGGTTGTGAAGTATTACCCTCTTGCTTAGAGGATACAGAATTAGAGACTGGTCCGTTTCTGCGAAAGGGACGAAAATTAGGCTTATTTTTAGCCTTAAAAGACCTATCCTGTGGGAGGGCGTGGCCCTTTCCCCCAGTGATGTCTGAAATAATCTCTTTCAAATCAGGTCCAAATAATGTTTTACCTTTGAAAGGAATGTTAAGCAATTTTGTCTTGGAAGACACATCCGCTGACCAAGACTTTAGCCAAAGCGCTCTGCGCGCCACGACAGCAAACCCTGAATTTTTCGCCGCTAATCTAGCTAATTGCAAAGCAGCATCTAAAACAAAAGAGTTAGCCAATTTAAGTGCTTGAACTCTGTCCATAACCTCCTCATACGAAGATTCTTTACTGAGCGATTTTTCTAGTTCCTCGAACCAGAAACACGCTGCCGTAGTGACAGGAACAATGCATGAAATTGGTTGTAGAAGGTAACCTTGCTGTACAAAAATCTTTTTAAGCAAACCCTCTAATTTCTTATCCATAGGATCTTTGAAAGCACAACTATCTTCGATAGGAATAGTAGTTTGTTTAGAGTAGAAACCGCCCCCTCGACCTTGGGGACTGTCTGCCATAAGTCCTTTCTGGGGTCGACTATAGGAAATAATTTCTTAAATATAGGGGGGGGGGGGAACAAAAGGTATGCCGGGCCTTTCCCACTCTTTATTTACTATGTCCGCCACCCGCTTGGGTATAGGAAAAGCGTCGGGGGGCACCGGAACCTCTAGGAACTTGTCCATCTTACATAATTTCTCTGGAATGACCAAATTGTCACAATCATCCAGAGTAGATAACACCTCCTTAAGCAGTGCGCGGAGATGTTCTAATTTAAATTTAAATGTCACAACATCAGGTTCAGCTTGATGAGAAATTTTTCCTGAATCTGAAATTTCTCCATCAGACAAAACCTCCCTCATGGCTCCTTGAGATTGGTGTGAGGGTATGTCAGAACAGTTATCATCAGCGTCCTCTTGCTCTTCAGTGTTTAAAACAGAGCAATCGCGCTTTCTCTGATAAGTAGGCATTTTGGATAAAAGATTCGCTATGGAGTTATCCATTACAGCCGTTAATTGTTGCATGGTAATAAGTATTGGCGCACTAGATGTACTAGGGGCCTCCTGTGTTGGCATAACTGGTGTAGACACAGTAGGGGATGATGTAGTATCATGTTTACTCCCCTCATTTGAGGAATCATCTTGGGCAATATCATTATCTGTGGCATTACTGTCCTTACTTTGTTTGGACACTATGGCACAATTATCACATAAATTTAAATGGGGAGACACATTGGCTTTCATACATATAGAACATAGCTTAACTGATGGTACAGACATGTCAAACAGGCTTAAACTTGTCAACAAAGCACAAAAAACGTTTTAAAATAAAACCGTTACTGTCACTTTAAATTTCAAACTGAAAACACTTTATTACTGAATATGTGAAAAAGTATGAAGGAATTGTTCAAAATTCACTAAAATTTCACCACAGTGTCTTAAAGCATTAAAAGTATTGCACGCCAAATTTCAGAGCTTTAACCCTTAAATTAAGAGCCGTTTTTACATTTAACCCCAGCTATATGCTTTGCTAAGACCCAACCAAGCCCAGAGGGGAATACGATACCAAATGATGCCTTCTATAAGCTTTTTCAGTGATTCTTAGCTCCTGACACATGCATCTGCATGCCTTGCTCTCCAAAAACAACTGCGCATTAATGGCGCGAAAATGAGGCTCTGTCTATAACTAGAAAGGCCCCCATCTGAAAAAGGTGTGCCTGCCGTTTTTCTAAACGTTCCCCAAGATTATAATACCAATTATTAGTTAGAATCTGCATAATATGCCTAGTAAAGCAATCGTTTTAGCCCAGAAAAATGTCTACCAGTTTTTAAGCCCTTTTTGAAGCCCTTTATTCTTTTATGTTTAACTAAGAAAATGGCTTACCGGTCCCCATGAGGGGAAATGACAGCCTTCCAGCATTACTTGGTCTTGTTAGAAATATGGCTAGTCATACCTTAAGCAGAAAAGTCTGCTAACTGTTTCCCCCAACTGAAGTTACTTCATCTCAACAGTCCTGTGTGGAAACAGCAATCGATTTTAGTTACTGTCTGCTAAAATCATCTTCCTCTTACAAACAGAAATCTTCATCCTTTTCTGTTTCAGAGTAAATAGTACATACCAGCACTATTTTAAAATAACAAACACTTGATAGAAGAATAAAACTACATTTAAACACCAAAAAACTCTTAACCATCTCCGTGGAGATGTTGCCTGTGCAACGGCAAAGAGAATGACTGGGGTGGGCGGAGCCTAGGAGGGATCATGTGACCAGCTTTGCTGGGACTCTTTGCCATTTCCTGTTGGGGAAGAGAATATCCCACAAGTAAGGATGACGCCGTGGACCGGACACACCAATGTTGGAGAAACTAGCAATTACATTGAATGATAACAGTCCTTCAACAATGTTCACTATTCATAAATCATAGAAGTTATCCTAAATACATTTTCAAAATATGACATCCTTCCAAACTAGAATCTTTAGTGAGTTTGCATAACTGCATCTCAAGTGTTCCATATTTAATAATAATTAAGCTATGCCCTAACTTGTGAGTATAACATATTAAACAATTGTAACAAACAATCTGGTCCACTGTACACCTCTTTCATCTGACATATTTTTAAAAAGTCTCATCATACTTTTATAATTATACAATATCCACCCTTTATACTCAAAAATATCATCCGCTCAGAGGGAAATATTATCTCTTGTCTCTTCAACCAAAACGGAAATTCCATCCTTATAAATTTAATGCTGAACTATATAGCCTTGTCATTATTATTATTATTATTCTTTATTTATAAAGCGCCAACAGATTCCGCAGCGCTGTTCATAGGTAACAAAGATAAAAGGACAGTACAATATGAGACACCAGACAAAATTTAACAAACAAATACAGAAGGAATTGGGAGCCCTGTTCCCGTGGGAATTTACAATCTAAATGGGTAGGAGGGTGAGAAACAGGAGGTGGGGACTGCAAAGGTGGGAATGATGTTAGTGTGAAGTTAGATGAGAGCAACTATTAGGCAAGTGGAATTCATTAGTTACTGATTTGGTTATAGGCTTCCCTGAACAAGAAGGTCTTTAGGGAGCGTTTAAAGGAGGAGAGGTTGGGGGAAAGTTTGACAGCACGAGGAAGTGCGTTCCAGAGGGTTGGTGCCGCACGAGAGAAGTCCTGTAGTCTAGCATGAGAGGAGGTGATGGTAGAAGAGGCAAGGAGTAGATCGTTGTTGGATCTTGGGGGACGGGCTGGAGTATATTTGTTGATGAGTGAGGACAGGTATGGGGGGGCTGCATTGGTAAGGGCTTTGTAGGTCAAAGTGAGAATTTTGAATTTAATTCTGCTGTGAATGGGGAGCCAGTAAAGGGATTCACAGAGGGGTGTGGAAGATACAGAGCGTCGGGAGAGGTGGATTAGCCTAGCAGAGGCATTTAGGATGGATTGAAAGGGGGAGAGGCGGGAGAGAGGAAGGCCAGTTAGTAGGTTGTTACAGTAGTCAAGCCGGGAAACTACTAGGGAATGGATTAGCTGTTTAGTAGTTTCAGCACTCAGAAAAGGACGAATTTAGGAGATTTTGGTTTGCGACAAGATGAAGAGAGCGATTGGATGTGGGGTATGAAGGACAGATTGGAGTCGCTCCAAGGCAGCAGACTTGGGGTGATGGGGAGATAGTGGTGTCACCGACAGTGATAGTAAAGTTAGAAACTGGAGTAGAATTAGTTGGGGGGATTAGAAGAAGCTCAGTCTTGGACATGTTGATTTTTAGGTGGTGAGAGGCCATCCAGGAAGAAATGCCAGATAAGCAGCCGCTGATGTGGGAAAGGACAGAATGAGAGAGTGCAGGGGTGGATAGGTAGATCTGAATATCATCAGCATAGAGGTGATAGTTGAAGCCATAGCTACTAATAAGTTTACCCAGTGAGGAAGTATAAATAGAGAAGAGTAGAGGGCCTAGAACAGAGCTTTGAGGTACTCCAACAGACAGAGGCAGTGGAGAGGATGAGTCACCAGCAAATGAGACAGAAAAGGACCTATTAGAGAGATAAGAGTGGATTCAGGAGAGGGCAATGTCACAGAGCCCAAGGGAGCTGAGAGTTCATAGGATGGTCAACAGTGTCAAAGGCAGCATACAGGTCAAGTAAGATAAGTATAGAATAGTGGCCATTGTTTTTAGCAGAAAGAAGATCATTAGTAACCTTGGTGAGGGCAGTCTCAGTTGAGTGTTGGGGACGGAAGCCAGATTGCAGGGGGTCAACCAATGAGTTAGAGGATAGGAAGTGTGTTAGGCGATCGAAAACTAGTTTTTCCAGGACTTTAGAAGCTAGCGGAAGTAGTGATATGGGGCGTTAGTTTGCAGGAGAATTGGGGTTGAGGGAGGGTTTTTTGAGGATGGGGGTGACCTTTGCATGTTTGAAGGATGATGGAAATGAACCAGTAGTAAGGGATCGGTTGAATATGTGAGTAAGAGCTGGGGTGAGGGTAGAGGACAGAGAGGGTATTAGATGTGAAGGGATAGGGTCAAGGGGGCATGTAGTGAGGTGTGAGGAAGATATTAGGGAACTCACTTCATTCTCAGTGGTTGGGGGGAAGGTACTGAGAGTGTTGGAGGGGGTGACCGGGGGCGGAGATGAAAGGTTGCAGTCTTGTGGTGGGATGTTGCTTCTGATGGTACGTGTTTTGTTGAAAAAGTAATCTGCCAAGTCTTGAGCACTAAAGTCAGATGAGGGGGGTGGTGCAGGTGGATAGAGGAGAGTGTTGAAAGTGGAGGAGACGTTTAGGGTTTGAGGAGTGAGAAGATATGAGAGAAGAGAAGTAGTTTTGCTTGGCTAAGTGAAGGGCAGAGGAGTAAGAATAAAGAATGAACTTATAGTGTAGGAAATCGGGTTCAGAGCGGGATTTCCTCCAGGCACGTTCAGCAGCACGGGAGCATTTTTGTAGATAGCGTGTTTGTTGAGAGTGCCAGGGCTGGAGCTGACGACGTGGGGTTTTGCGTATTTGTGGAGGAGCAAGGGTGTTGAGTGCAGAGGAGAGAGTATTGTTATAGTGGTTTGTAGTAAGGTCAGGGCAGGATACCGTGGAAGTGTGGGGAAGGCGTTTTTGACTAAGGTTAGAAAGTTGGAGAGGATCCACAGTGTGCAGATTTCTACAGGTGCGGAGGCGGGGGGTAGAAATAGGTTTAGCCTGTACATTGAGATTATAGGTGAGCAGATGGTGGTCTGAGATGGGAAATGGGCGATAGGTGACATCAGAAGGGGAGCAGAGGTAGGAGAATACCAGATCAAGAGAGTGTCCGTCACGGTGAGTAGGGAACAGGTTGGATTGTGAAAGACTAAAGGATTTTGTGAGTGAGAGAAGTTTAGAGGCAGCAGGGGTAGATGGGTTATCAATGGGGATGTTGAAGTCCCCTAAGATTAGAGCAGGTGTATTTGTAGAGAGAAAGTGAGAAAGCCAGGCAGCAAAGTTGTTGAGGAATTGGGAGGTTGGTCCAGGGGGGCGATAGATAACTGCCACCTTGAGGGAGAGGGGGGAGAAAATGCAGATGCAATGGACTTCAAAGGAGGAGAAGGAGAGAGATGGATGAGGATGGAGGTGCTGATAGGAGCAGGAAGGGGACAGTAAGATTTCAACACTGCCACCATGTCTCTCACCTGGCCTAGGTGTGTGGCTAAAGTGGAGACCGCCGTGCGTTAGAGCAGCAATGGAAGCAGTGTCAGAGGAAGAAAGCCAGGTTTCAGTAATTGCTAGTAATTGCTAGTTTGTTACAGACAGAGCGTGCATTCCAGAGGGCACAAGAAAAGAGAGGGGATAAGTGCTGTGGGTTAATGGAGATGGGATTGTTGGGATCGCGGGACCTTGAGATTGTATTGTGGGGGACTGAGCGAGAGTGTATGAGTGTGGTGATTGCTGCAGGGCCAGGGTTAGGAGAGATGTCACCAGAAGCAAGCAGTAGTAGCAGTGAGAGTGACAGAAGGTGAGAGTGAGACTTGTAGGAGCGGGTATGACTAGACACAGGAGAGTAAGATGGGGAAGTGTTTCTAAGGAAACAGAGTAGTTCATGAGAGGACAGCATAGGGGATGAGAGGAGGGAGGGAGAGATAAGGATAGTGGGGGATTATTGATGTTATAAGGGCATGTAGTGAGTTTTAGGAAGATGGCAGACAGAAAGATCAGAAAGGACATAGAGAGCATTGTGCAGGTGTACAGTTAGTAAGGATTACCTGTTAGTGGCGTCTGCAGTTTCCCCTCCAGTTTCTAAACTCCATTTCTTAACTCGGCCACTTATAATTCAGAGCCACTGTGAATTTCAGAGCCAAGGCATCAGAGCCAGCTCTCAGCTGTATATAGTAGTACAATTAGGGTTGGAATGATTTGATTCAAGGCAGCTGTGTTACAAGTAGTTAGGAAGACTGGAGTTACACACTTGTAAATTAGATGGGGGGGGGTGAGCAAATGGCTGGGGGATGTACACAGAAATTATACAATGGAGCTGATAACAATTATACAGAAAAAGTCATAAATTCAGACATCAGAGGAAATGCATAACAACCAGGGCATGAAATGCAGAGAAAGAAATGCATACCAGTATATTGAAAAAATATTAAAGGGACGTGGGATAACAACCAGGGCATGAAATGCAGAGAAAGAAATGCATACCAGTATATTGAAAAAACATTAAAGGGATGTGGGATAACAACCAGGGCATGAAATGCAGAGAAAGAAATGCATACCAGTTATGTAGAATCAAATAGAGCCAAACTCTACCAAAGGTCTCCACTGAGCCCTGGAGATGTGGCGCTACCTCGTACATCTTAAATATGATTTTAAGTCTCCCTAACACCTCCGTCCAATCTGGTGCTCCTACTTTCCAGTGTTTGGCAATAGCTATTCGAGTGACCGTACAAACAATCCTTATAAATGTGTTTATATGTGTGTTGAATTTTGAATGCCTGTCATTCAGTAGAGCCTGTTTCGGGGTTAGTGTCACTTGCTCCTCCAGAACAGTAGTCAATACCCAGAGAGATCCATCCAGACTCTTTGCACTATGGGACATGTCCACCACATATGACAGTATGTGCCTGGTGCCAAACAACCTTTGAAAATGTTCCTAGAGCCTCCTCTAATCATGTGTGCCATTTTCAAGGGGGTCAAATATCAATGAAACATAGTTTTAATACAATTCTCCCTTAAATCAGCGCTAAGGCGACCTCTGCATGAATTAAAAAAGAGTTTATTCCATCTAGTTAGATCTAATTCCTCATCCAAATCCCCATCCCATCGAAGTAAAGTGGGAGAATTGGATGATAAAGCTATTTGCTGTGTGGAGAGATATAGCTGGGAGACCACTTGTTTTTGTCTTTGAGTGGCACTGCAAAACCTCTCAAAAGGAGTCTTAGGTTTAAATTCTCGGATAGAACTAATATATGTAGAAATAACTGATGCTATTTGTAGATACAAAAACCATGGTAGTGTTGTAGGTTTAAATTTTTGTTGCAGTTGATTAAAGGTTAGTATCTTTTTGTTATCGAGAAAGTCAGCTATAAATCATTGTGAGACCATTTGTCTATCTGTCTACTTGAGTCCATTGGCAACAAGTATTTTACAGGTTTAATTAGGGTGTGAGTGGATAATAAGGTTCCATCTCTGTTGGCCCTATCTATATACTTGATTGTCTGCATAGTAATCGGGTTCTGATAACAATCTACCAACTTGTTTTTCTCTGTTTCACGTAAGATATCATCTTGTGAGTCAAACCCCCCCACAGCGGCTTCTATTTTAGTCCACAGCACATTGTCCTGAGTCCTGCCAAACAAAGAATTTTGAGCCAATCTAGCTGCCAAATAATAATTCACCAGATTAGGAGCTCCCACTCCACATAGCTGTCTGTGACGAGTGAGGATATCCTGAGAGAACCTCGCATGTTTGGAGTCCCTAAGAAATTTATGCAAGTCCGATTGGAAAGTTTTAAGATCTGATTTATCTATTTTAATCGGCAGGGTTCAAAATAAATACAAAAGTCTCGGGAGGATATTCATCTGTAGTGATGACAATCTGCCGTACCAAGAAAAATTAAACGTTCTCCATTTAGTCAAGTCAGATCTTATCGATTTATATATAGGGATGTAATTCGCTTTGTACAGTTGTGTAGAATGTGTTGTTAAGTTTATTCCCAAGTATTTTATTGCATTTTTAACCCATTTAAAGTCAAAGTTAGCTTCTATCAATTTAACAGTGTGTTTCGGAAGGCCCAAGGGAAGTGTCTCACTTTTATCTACATTTAGTTTATAGCCCGAAATATCAGAATATTATTGTAAGATCTTGTATAGATTGGGAAGGGGATATAAGTGGCTTAGTTATTGTTATTAGTACATCATCAGTGAATAAAGTGATTTTGTGATGTATATTCCTTAGTTGTAAACCAGTAATATCAGGGGAATTTCGTATATTTGCGGCCAATGGCTTAATGCATATTGCAAAGAGAAGAGGCGAAAGAGGACAGCCCTGCCTGGTACCATTCAGAATGTCAAAAGTCTTGGATTGATGTCCTATTGCCCTTATATGTGCCGTGGGATTGGAATATAATCCTTGTATTGCTGTCATAAATGATCCCCTAAAACCTAATTCTGTCAACACCATTTTCATGTAAGTCCAGTCCACCCTGTCAAATGCCTTCCCCACGTCCAGAGAGAGGACCAGTTAAAGGCACTTTGTAATGCTGCAAATAGTCAATTATCGTGATCATACGTCTGATGGTATCTGGGGCTTCTCTATTTTTAATAAATCCCACTTGGTCTTGGTGAATAATAGAGGGTAAAATATGCTTAAGACAATTAGCCAATATTTTGATCACAATTTTAATGTCGTGGTTAATAAGTGATATGGGTCTAAAGCTGGAACATTGTGTACTATATTTCCCTTGCTTTGGAATTACAACTATTTTAGCTTGTAGAAGCTCCATAGGTATAGGTTGCCCTTCCATAACATGGTTAGCAAATTTCGACCAAGTGGGGTATTAGAGTCTGTTTAAAAAGTCGGTAGTATTCTCCTGTAAACCCATCAGGCCCAGTGGCTTTTCCAGGTTTTAGATCCTTTACAGCCAAAACTACTTCGGCATGTGTAATTTTAGCATCAAGTCTGTCTCGGTCTACAGTCGTCAAAGGAGTAATTTTAGTTTGTTCTAGAAAGAGGCTAAGAGAGTTGCGTGTATGTTCATTATGTTGTACTTTATTCCCATTATTTGGTTCGCTGTAATATTCAGCGAATGTATCGACTATTTCCTGTGGGTGAGAAGTGGTGTGTCCCTTTGTAGTTTGTATATTCGGAATGGACATTGCTTGGTAAGTATCTCTCATTTTTTTAGCAAGATATTTATCTGGATTATTTGCTTAAATAAAGTAATTTACTTTAAGTCTTTGAGCATTCCTAATTGAATTATCATTTAATAGTTGTAATAAAGCCTGCCATCTTTGTTGCAGTTTTTGAAAAGTAAGTTGTGACTTGGTCTGTTTATGTTCCCTTTCTAAGGTTTCTATCTCACCCTGAAGTTTAATGAGTTGTGAATTAGTCTGTTTCTTATAGGAAGATTTTGCCTTAATTAATAGCCCCCTAACCACTGCCTTATGAGCCACCCAGACAGATATCAGTTACACATCTTAATATGTCTTCTTTAGTAAATGGATTTTTCAGGCACACAGGGTGAAATGACCATTCTTTAAGTCTATTTGGATCCCCAACAGGACTCAACTGAAGTTGTGTGATAGAATGATCTGACCACACACAAGCATGTATGGGGGCCAAGTGTAATATTGGATGTAGGTTTTGGTTTACAAAAATGTAGTCAATCTTAGTATAGCATTTGTGTGCTGAGGAAAAGTATGTAGTAACCGTCATAGTCCCGTACAGTGTCGCCCATGCATCTTGTAGACTATGTGGAGTCAACAATTCCTGAATCTTGTTAGCTATACTCTTTTGTCTGGCTTTTTTCTTAGTCAAATCAGGCTCCGCAATTTGTTCCAATGCCACTCAGTCTATATTAAAATCCCCTGCTAAAATAATTCTCATTTTGGAACAATTCGTAAGTAGGTTGGATATGTGCCTAAAGAAAACTTCCTGTTGTTCATTTGGCGCATATATGTTGTACAATAAAACCTCTGTGCCCTGAATACAACCATGTAGAATAATATATCTACTGTCCCCATCTTTAATTGTGTTCTTGTGCACAAAATTTAGAGAGGAGTGTATCAAAATAGAGACTCCCTTTGTTTTAGTACTTAAAGTAGCATGAAAATGTTGCGTATATTCCCTAGACCAATATTTAGGTATCTGTAATTTAGTAAAGTGAGTCTCCTGAAGATATATAATATTGGCTTTAAGTTTCTTGTATTGGGTTAGGGCCACTCATCTTTTAATGTCTGAATTAAGACCCCTCACATTATGCGAGAGAAGATTAATCTCTAGAGTGGTCAGCATCCCATTTAAAATACATGATCACTCTAACATTAAACATATCTATGTGGCGTAGTATCAGTACACTTATCTGTACATAAAGATCTCTTATAGTTAGTGCCCTAGGCAATTGTATAGCATATAAATTCCAATAACACACTGTCAATTGAATTAGATTATCAATTACTTTGGCAGAACTTAATTTAAGTGGACCCTGGACCAGATAAACATTCAAACAGTAATATAACAAAGATAAACTGTAGTCAACAATCAATATCAAACAATATACAAACATTTGCATAGATATACATTGTGGGTGATGACATTTTCCCTTTCTCTTTCGAGATTAGTATATAACAGTATAGGCGGCTTTAAGGAGCCAAAATAAAACATTAAAGTATTGTCTACTCAGAGGAGCACAAACAGTCCCGTGTCCCCAAATGTGATATTACCTGAACCCAAGTACATTGATAGCACAGTAGTCCTGGAAATAGATCGATAAGTCCATCCATGAAAAAACCTTTCCACCAATCTTCTCCTTGTATTCCATGTATAATCCATCATAGTGAAGATGGTCAGGTTTTAGTCTGCTTCTTATTGGTGACCTTAGTACAGTTTGATTTTTTGGGAGTTTGGCTTGAAATTCTCTCCCCAGCTACTCCCGTCAGGTTAACCTCCGGCGCGATCTCCGGTACTTCGAGGCTGAACATTCTGCAGATCTCAGGAATCTCTTTAGTTGATTTGATTACAGTCATCTTGCCATCCCTGAGTATGTTTAGTGCAAAAGGAAAGCCCTAGTGATATGGGATCTGGTGTTTTTGTAATATAGAAGTTAACGGACGCAATTTATTATGTCTTTGTAATGTTCTTATGCATAGGACTTTGAAGAATTGCACTACATTCTCCTGAAATTTGAATGTGGGGTTTTTCCTGGCTGCATTAATGATCTTCTCTCTGTCAGTGAATTTAAGGAGTTTAACTATTAAATCTCTCGGGGTGAGCCCCCCCCCCAGGTCTCACTCTAAGAGCTCTATGAGCCCTTTCTATCTGGTATTCAGTTTCTTCTGTGTCTGACGTGATGGCTCCAAAAAGTTTTTGGAGAAAGGGAAGTAGATCTGAGAAGTTAACCGATTTCAGTATGCTTTTGAGTCTGATATTAGATCTCCTGTTTCGATTCTCCATGTCCTCCATCTGCTCATGAAGACCTGTTAATTATTGCTGTTGATTCTGCATGGTTTGTGATATTACATAAACATTTTCTGCCAAATCATCTTTATCATTTTCCAATGATTCAACTCTGTTCCCAAGTTCAACCATCTCGTTGGTTAAAGGGACATGCAACCCAAATTTTTTCTTTCATGATTAAGAAAGAGTTTGTAATTTTAAACAACTTTCTAATTTACCTTTATTATCTAATTTGCTTCATTCTCTTGCTATCCTTTGCTAAATAGCACATTTAGATAGGCTCAGTAGCTGCTGATTGGTGGCTGCACATAAGTGACTCGTATGATTGGTTCAACTATGTGCATTGCTATTTCTTCAACAAAGGATACCTAAACAATAACGCAAATTAGATAATAGAAGTAAACTGGAATTTTGTTTGAAATTGTATTCTCTATCTGAATCATGAAAGAAAAATGTTGGATTTAGTGCCCCTTTAAGCTGTTGGTGACATTTGCATGTAAATTATCAATTTTTTCCCACAGCTTCTCAAAGTTGGTAGCAATGTCTTGTTTAGACACCAAAAGATGCAAATCTGCTATAGTTACTGGAGTTTGGTCTGTGAGAGATGTTGTCATACATCTGAGTCAGATTCTTCCTCATTATCCATTAATGTAGCTTCAGGTTGTTTAGTAGATTTAGTCCCTTTAAGATAGGTATTAATGGAGGTTGTTTTAACACCTTTATCTAATTTAATGGGTCTTCTAGTAGACATTGTGGGAAGATAGAGATGTCCTCTGTCAATGTATTGCACACAAAAGCAAAAGGGAGGAGACAGAGAAAGTCCCCCAATTCGTCTGGGTTACTATGGGGCTCTAGTTTATATAAACAGATAGTAAAATTCTTCACCCTCTTATATATAAGCAGTTATGTTTAATTTCTTCAGAGAACTTCCTTTAATGTTTATGAAAAGATATAGATAAATAAGTATATTCCCATGGTGTATATTAGCTGTGTATGGTGTAGGGACACATATCTCAAAGATACTTCTCATTTATTGCTTTTTCCTTCGCAATAGTGCTATGATATTTAGGCTTTTATTCTGTATATTAGACATTGGATGTCTCTTCTATATGTGCAGCCATGTTGTAATCTACACTCTGTTGCAGTGTATAAGTCAATGTTCTTATCGATATTGGTGTTGGAGGAAAAAGTACATATCCCTTTTTATAGCTCTAGCCGGAATCTCTCCTCCATAGCATATGTTCTGTATTCTCCCGATGTCCATTTGACACCGCTCATAACAGCTCAATTTTTCGATGCCTTGCCAGCATCCAGGCTAGTTATTTACACTATGAAAGCTTGCGACGGTGAGCCGCGTGTCAGGCCGCATATGTCAAAATGGCGCCCGCATGCTCAGGTCCAGCTTCTTTAAGGATTCTTGCTTACTTCGCGAGGCTGATCCACAGCATGTAATACTCTGAGACCAGCAAAAATGTGCCCCCTCTGACACCTCCAGCAATCGGCTCCACTTACATCTGGGTATTTAGGCTGTTCACACCTATTTTGCTATTTCATATAACGGAGCTCAGCACTCACACGTCCATTTGCAAGCACTGCTTGGCTCCGCCCCCTATTTTGTAACTTTAAAGGGACATTAAACCCAACATTTTTCTTTCATGATTCAGATAGAGAATACAATTTTAAACATTTCAATTTACTTCTATTATCTAATTTGCTTTATTCTTTAGATTGTTGAAGAAATAGCAATGCACATTGATGAGCCCATCACACGAAGCATCTATGTGCAGCCACCAATCAGCAGCTACTGAGCCTATCTAGATATGTTCTTCAGCAAAGAATATCAAGAGGATGAAGCAAATTAGATAAAAGAAGTAAATTAGAAATTTGTTTAAAATTGCATGTTCTTTCTAAATCACAAAAGAAAAAAATGGGTTTCATGTTCTTTTAATTTAAAGTTAGGGAGTGTTAGGTTTAGTTTGTCGCGATGTGGGCAGCATATTAGGGGTTAATAGGTTTATTTAGGAAATTGCGTTGCTGGGAGTCAGTGGTTTAGAGGTTAATAGATTTATTTAGTGGTGGGGGACGACAGTTTAGAAGTTAAAAAGTTTATTTAGTGTGGGGGACTGGCAGTTTTGAGATTAATATGTTTATTTAATTATAGGAATGTAGGGGGGGGCACTGGTTTACGGGTTAATAGATTTATTTAGTGTTGGAGATGTGGGGGACGGCAGTTTAAGGGTTATTAGACTAGGGGTTTATGTTAGGTTTTTACAAAACTTTCTTTTCTCCATAGACTTCAATGGGGAATGAGAAAATGCAGTAGCGATTTCGCAATAGCAGGTGTTTTTTTCCTACATTTTTTCTCCATTGATCTCTATGGGGTAAAATGTGTATGAGTATGCCAAGTCTGAACTCTGTTATTGTGCGGTATGCGGCTTACCGCACTATGACGCACAACAAAATAAAGTATTAGGGTGATTTGTAATACCGGCGGTATAGAAAAAGGGGTATGGCTCCATTTCGCGCAATATGTATGCTACGGCTATACCGTACAACTTGTAATCTGGGTCATTGCCCCTTACTAGAGATAACCCTCCACCTAATTCTCTATTATCTTATTGTAGTAACAAGAATCATATAGTCTGGGGTCTTCTGTTAAATTGGCAATTCTATTTAAGGTGGTTGTATAGTTTATTCTATAGTGTTTGATGAGTTTTATCATTCCCTACATTGATTAAAGTATGTGTTTTAGGGGAGGTCCAAGAGTGGCCTCATAAAGGCAGATGATAAATAAGATATAAACTAGAGGTTCTGACATTGTGCTATCATTGTTATGTTATACTATTGTGATTTTCTTTGTATTGTTGAAACTAATGCTTTTTGTCTTTGTCTTTAAACCTCTGTAAAAATATGAAATAATAATTAAAAAAAAACTAAGTACACTACTTTTTTTCCTTTATTTTGTTCCCTTTTCCTGTAATTTAACTCTGAAAATGATTGGTTTTCTAAATTCCACTGAGTTTGTATAAAGTAACGGGAGCCACCATGTTTGAAATTAAGTTGACCCTTACACATTTCCCCAGCTGAAGACAATTAGGGACAGATATAAAAGAGGCAATAAAAGAGACTGCCCAAAAAGGATTCCAAACAGCTTTGTTTGCACAGAGATAAATAGAAGACTAGGTCAAACATGGTGGTGCCCATTACTTTATAGAAACTAAAGTAATTTATAGAAACTAAACCTTTACACTTATATTTTCAATATTTAAACAACTAATATAATTATAAAAATAAATCTACATATTATTCTAAGGATAATCTTTGCTTTGAATACATCATTATGTCTAACATATATTTACTGTTTAACGTCCCTTTAATGCTGCAAATATATTTACAGCATTGTTTTTTCTTGTCTGTTGTTCATGGTCTTGAAGATATGTTTATTGTAGGCATGAAACAAAGAACAGGAGTATGCTTACCTTACACTTATAGGGCTTTACATCAGAGTGGACAATCATATGTGCCTTGAGAGTCTGTTTCTGCACAAAGCTCTTGAAGCACAGATGACACTGGTAGGCCCGGATGTTTGTGTGGATCAGGATGTGCCTCTTCATGTTGGCAAGAAGGGTGAACTCCCGCCCACAAATTCCACATTTGTGCTCTTTCACGCCCTAAATGAAATCAAACCAGTTACCCACTTACTCAAATTCAGTTTTAATATTTCCAATGAGAATCGAACACTTTATTTATGTGTATCTATAAAATTACTGTGTTTATTTCAGCATTTTACCACAGACTTTTAGGCCCTCATTTCAATCCATTACAGTAGACACTGGTGTTTTTTGGGTTAATTTAAATGGCAATTTAAGTGTGTCCATATTTAATAGTTAAGCCCCCAAATTACCCTCAAATGCGCTGTAACTTAGAATGCACTTAGCATGGGTAAACACACAAAATACCACAAGAAACAGACTCTGAATTTTGTGGTTTCTGCAGACTTATACATTACATGGCCAAAGCAAAATATAGGGCCAGATTATGAGTGGAGCACAATTTAGCGCTTTCGCTAGAGCACTAATTTCGCTAAAAGTAAACTTTTTGTGCGTGTCGGGTTGCACTGGTATTACGAGATGAAAGTAAAAAAGTATCGCTCTCACGCTAACCTGATGTGCACAAGAAGCCAAACTCAAAATATCGTGCACAAGATAACATATTCTCCCACAGAATATATATATACACGCGCAAACCTGATCGCATATTCTTATGTGCGCTAACCAGACATGAAAATATGAATATTTCCCATTCCAAAGTTCTGCACATACAATAATATGTTATATCTATTAATAAATACATATATATATATATATATAATGACATTTTGGTACAATATATATCTATACATGTATATATATTTATAGATGATTATATATAGGTATAGTTAAAAACAGATATAGATAGGAATATTCTATTTACAAATACTTAGGACATATTCTGCTATGTGCAGAACATTGGAATGTGAAATATTTACAGTAAATACACAGTATAACACTTTATTAAATATGAATATTGCATAAATACGCTTGTATATGTTTTCATCTACCTAAGAGCTCCAATGCACTTCTATATATGTATACATATATATTTATGTGTTTATATGTAAACAACTTTACTCATATTTAAAATATCACTACTAGATTTTATGTTGATTTACATCTATATTTTCAAATATAATCACATCCACTGGCAATTTTGTCTATCACATTCACACTCACAGTCATAATTTCATGAATGTTTATTTTCACACAGTCACTTAAAGGGACACACAAGTCAAAATTAAACTTTCATTTTCAGACAGAGCATGCAGTTTTCAACAACTTTCCAATTTTCTTCCATTAACAAAATGTGTCTTTTTATATTTGCACTTTTTGAGTCACCAGCTTCTACTGAGCATGTGCAAGAATTCACAGATTATACGTATATGTATTTGTGATTGGCTGATAGCTGTCACATGATATAGGAGAAGTGGAAAATCACATAACTTTGAAATTTGTCAGAAAAAAACTGCTGCTGACTTCACTTGAAGTTCAGACTAAGGGGCCAATTTATCAAGTCCCGGGCGGACATGATTTGCACCACTCTGTGTATTAATACAATAAAATATTAGAATAAGTTGTTGTCTTGTGGGATTGTGTTTTTTACTTATAATTAAAGGGATACTAAACCCAAATTTTAAATATAATAGTAATTATAATAGTAATATTATAATGAATGCATTGAAGTGATGTAACATGATTGATAAGTATTATTCTGTTGACAGCTATTGAACATATAAAAGGTCAAATTCAGCAACATGATTATTAAAGGAATAGTCTAGTCAAAATTAACTTTCATGATTCAGATAGAGCAAGGAATTTTAAGCAACTTTCTAATTTAATCCTATTATCAAATTTTCTTTGTTCTCTTAGTATCTTTATTTGAATTTAAGCTTAGAAGCCGGCCCATTTTTGGTTCAGCACCTGGGTAGTGCTTGCTGATTGGTGGCTACATTTAGCCACCAATCAGCAAACAGTACCCAGGTGTTGAACCCAAAATTGCTCTGTGGTTTTAAGCGATGGTGCCGATCGTTGATGGGTGGGAGTTAGGCGGGTGGACGGACCATCGCTGATGCAGTCCCTTTTCAGGTCGATCCAGTTCCGGTATTGCCGGGATGGTGTCGGGAGCGCGCAAGTGGGCGGAGCTTGCGCCCGCATGTACGCACTCGCGCTACTTAGTCTATACAGTATAGTCCATGCAATGGGAAGAATGCAGTGGGAGAGGGAGGGGGGATAAGACTTGGGGAAAAGGGATCAGAGGGGGGGAGTGTATTGAGGGGTGCAGATACACTATTGAAAAATGAAAATAAACGAAATAAAAATAAAACCTATTTTTTTTTTAGCAAACTGGGTACTGGCAGACAGCTGCCAGTACCCAAGATGGCGGCAAATAGATATAGGGGGGAGGTTTAGAGAGCTGTTGGTGGGGATCAGGGAAGTTGGGGCCTAAGAGGGGATCTTACACTGAAGAATATCTTAAAAAAAGAAAAACTTTAAAAAAAAGCCTTTTATTTTAGTACTGGCAGACTTTCTGCCAGTACTTAAGATGGCGGTGACAATTGTTGGGTGGAGGAGGGAAGAGAGCTGTTTGAGAGGGGTCAGGGAGGGATCAGGGGGTGGGATGTGTCAGGTAGGAGACTGATCTCTACACTAAAGCTAAAATAAACCCTACAAGCTACCTTATTAACCCCTTCACTGCTGGGCATAATACAAGTGTTTGTGCACAGCGGCATTTAGTGGCCTTCTAATTACCAAAAAGTAATGCCAAAGCCACAAATATATGCTATTTCTGAACAAAGGAGATCCTAGAGAAGCATTTACAACCATTTGTGCCATAATTGCACAAGCTGTATGTAAATGATTTCAGTGAGAAAGCTAAAGTTAGTGAAAAAATTTTTTTTTTATCGCATTTGGCGGTAAAATGGTGGCATAAAATATACCAAAATGGGGGGGCGGAGCTGGCCATCACCCAACATGGCCGCGAGTCTTTAGTGCTCCGTAGCTAGGCGGCTTCCCTAGACAGATCCTGGTGACCTCACTGCTCGAACCGAGATCAAAAGCAGTGGGTTTGAATATCGCATAACGAGTGACAGCTTGATGTGCTCAGAAACCTGAAAATACTCGCAGCAAGTGCTATACAATCTGCACATAAGGTATCTCTTATCCGGCTGGCCGCATCACGTGTTGAAGGCCTAAGAACACGTGTACCTCGAGGCCCTTCTACACCACGCAGATTACATACTGCGCGTAGCACAACTTATAAACCACCCGGCTGGAGAATCCACTAACAGTACACCCAGTACACCCAAGTACACGGAAATTACTAAGACCTGGTAAGACCCTATATCTACCGCTACTAATGCATCAGACCACAAGCCGTCATAACGGTCGAACCAGGAATCACAACAACCACGGTTGATGACCTGGCTGATTACCTGATAAATAACCTGGTTCCATATAAGCACCGGAAAACCAGTAAAGTATAAATTCAAATATACTGCAGATATCACTGCTACACTTATACGCAAAAAAGGAACTAACTCCTCACAACGTATATATTACTTATTTATTACTGATTATAAAACTACAAAATATATACTCCTACATCAAAAATGTTGGAACTATTCCAGCAGGAATCCTTTGCCACAGGTTTTAATCTAACCTAGCCTGTTAAAGGTCACTAAGTGGCAGGACTTGACATTCCAAAACTGTTCTAGCTCATCATGGCATCCATGAGGATACCTAGACAAGATAAAATGATCAAAGGTCCCACATCAACAAATGTGAAACTAAATAATTTTGCTAGAAGCTTCTGACATAGATCACTCAGTATATCAAGACCCAAAAACAGACTCTCCAGAGACTGACATAAGCCTGCCAATTCAGCAAGAAACTGAGCTGCTTAAAAAAGCAGATATTTGCAACCTGCACTAAAGATGACTTTACATCCTTCTTATCAACGGTCAGAAAATTAATTTAAGAAGGTTTGTCAGAGTTCAAAAAAGATATTTCAGATCTAGGCGATAGAGTCGCATTTCTGGAGGAAAACATGGACCAAATCAATAACGACAGTAAACTACAGAACCAGACAGCAGAAACACACGACTCAATGATACAATAAATGCAACTCCATATAGAGGATTTGGACAACAGGGGACGAAGAAGTAACATCAGAATAAGAGGAGTTTCAGAAAGAATCAAACCAAATAATATCCCCCAATACCTCTAGAGCCTGTTCCAGTACCTACTACAATTAACCGATATCCCCAACATCCCACTAGAAAGAGCACATAGGGCCCTAAGGCCGCCAAGGGACATCATCATGAAATTTCAACTATACACTGATAAAGAGAGGATTATGAAAGCTGCAAGAAAACTACGTCAAATATCTCATGAGGGTGATAAGATCCAGATATAAAAACAAAAAAGTATTGTGTAACATAAGCTAGATACACAAGAGGGCGCTGTGTGCCTCAACGGAGTTACTAATATACAAATTTCAAATATCCACATATAACAATTAAAGTATATTCAAATTGGAAAAAACATATATTATCCCCCAAAAGGAATTATACCAATACTGGGATGTTTGTACAAAGAGTCTTATTTGTAAGTCCCAATTGTAGAATTTGTTTCAACGTTATGACTTGTGCACCAAATATTCAGGCTGCTCTCTCCCTTCCTCCACTGTTAGGTAGTAGATCTGAAAAGATGAAAACACAAGAGAGGCGCCCAAATGTCTGTATCTGTAACAGATGATGATTTAAAGTAGCAACAGATCTAAACACAGACTACTCACAATTTCAATGAGCACACTTATGTGTGTGTATCTGTGATAGCAAATTGAAACAGCAACACATTTTCACACAGGGTACTGTGTGAATATTTGTTGCTGTTTCAATTTGCTATCACAGATACACACATTTGGGCGCTTTGTATTTGCAGACTGGGAGTGAACTGTGACCGGAGGGAGCCAGCTGGGTAGCTCTGATAGCCAGCCCGCAACTACAAGCACATAAGTGTGCTCATTGAAATTGTGAGTAGTCTGTGTTTAGATCTGTTGCTACTTTAAATCATCATCTGTTACAGATACACATCTTGTGTTTTCATCTTTTAAGATCCAGATATACACTGACCTCAGCCCAATAACACTAGACAGACAAAGGGAAGCTAAATATTTAACCTCTCACCTCCAAGAACTCAAAATCCCCTACAGATGGGGCTTCCCATTCAGCATTAAAGTCATCATGGGCTCCCAAACTGCCATCTACAGAACTCCAGAAGATTTGGAATCTTTCTGCAAACAGCTAAACATCCATCCACCAAAACCACCTTTCCTCCACCATCCTACAACTTCAAAAGAACACCATACAATGCAAGAACCAAAACCCCAGCGATCAAACTGGACAAAAGTCAACAGGAAAAGAGCTACATTCACTTTAAGTAGCACTTAACCCCACACTAGATTGCTCCCAATCTAGAAGTTCACAAACCCAGAAATCCATAAAAGCAATAACTCAGTGCCTACGCTCAGTCACCCTCTTAGACACCTGGAGGATCCACCACCCATCCCAAAAAAACTTTACCTTTTTCTCACACCCATATAAAACTCATTCAAGACTCAACTATATATGCATAGACCAATTGGGCCTACCATTAGCCCGAGACTCAGATATTGACCTGACTCCTTGGCCAGACCACTCATCAGTTTCATTAAACATAGAATGGCCGGAACGCCCAACCACAGACTTCACCTGGAGACTAGACAATACCCTCTTACTCCAACCCCCCATACTAGAAAAGATCACTCGTGCACTCACAGACTATTTCCAACATAATAATACTACCCAATCCTCTCCACTAATCATATGGGAAGCACATAAAGCGGTTATCAGAGGTGGATTCCTTAAACAAAAAGTTATACTTTCCAAAACCTATAACGCAGAATACCTTAAACTAATAAGCATATTGCGAGATGCAGAAAATATCCACATGCCTAACCCCACATGTAATGCTATCATCAATAACCTACAAAAAGCTAGGTAGAACCTAAACAACCTATTAAACAAAGAAGCACATAGGAAAGCCTATTATCTTAAAAAACTATACTTCACATAAGGTAATAAAGCCGGAACCATTAAAAAGCGGAACTATGCGAATTACAAACACAAAATGCTCACCCCCAACAACACGGAGACCCATGAATGTGGGAAAATAGCATAAATCTTCCGTTCTTATTATACTAAACTGTACAATATCCCACCTACTAACAACTCTGCTAACTTTCCCACAATTGACGAATACCTAGAATCTGCACCAAAAATACCAAATCCTGTATCTAAAGCTTTAGAAAATCCCATAAGTCCACAAGAAATCCTAGAAGCTATAAAAAGTACCCCTTGCCAAAAAAGCCCTCGCCCAGGTGGACTGACCAACTTTTACTACAAACAATTCAAGCAAACTCTAACACCCCACATGGTTAACATGTTTAACGCATTGGATGGAGACGGTCATTTCCCCCCCAACAATTAGAAGTACATATATCCGTAATACACAAGCAAGGGAAATCAACAACAGACCCTAGCAATTTTCGCCTAATATCATTGCTAAATGGTGACATAAAAATTTACGCTAAAATAATTGCACGTCTAATTTAACTCAGTAAAGCTCATGATCCTACATACCGATCATGCAGGATTTGTGCCGCTCAGAGAGACCAGAGATAACACCATTAGAGCTCTGTGCTTAATAGAGCATGACAAAGCAAAAAATATACCTGTTGTCCTGGTCTCTACTGATGCGGAAAAAGCCTTTGATAGGTTGAATTGGACTTTTCGACATAGAACTTAAATCATTTCGGCCTAGGAGAAACAATGATTAAAAGGCTATTTCACCTATACTCCAAACCCACAGCTAAAGTTAGAACAAATGGGGTACTCTCTACAAGTTTCCCTATCTCAAATGGAACTAGGCAGGGATGTCCACTATCCCCTATACTATTCATCTTAATGATGGAATCCCTGACATCCTACATTAGAACAAACCCCAACATTGCAGGAGTACACATTGGTCCCAATGACTACAAAACATTAATGTTTGCTGACGACGTCTTACTCACCTTTTCCTCACCCACAAAATCTATACCACCACTTCTAGCTGAATTCAACACATTTGGTGACCTATCTCATTTTTTTATTAACAAACAGAAATCTGAAATTCTTAATATTTCCCTCCCTCGGCACAAATTCAAACATCTACAGCCTATATGCCCATACAGACTCCAACTGAAATACCTAGGAGTTCAGTTAACCACTAGCATCCCACAAATATTTGACAACAACTACAAACCTCTATTCACATCCATTCAACATCTCCTACATACATGGCAGGACAAACTGCTCTCTTGGAGGGGGAGGATCCAAGCAATCAAGATGACTGCGCTACCAAAAATACTCTACATCTTCCAAACCATCCCAATAACCTTACCTAAATGTTACCTACAACGACTCCAAAGACTTATCAACACCTTTATATGGGGGAAAATACGCCCCTGTGTGAGTACAGAAACCATGTATCGACCTCTAGGAAATGGAGGATTAGGTGTACCAAAACTAGAAACTTATTACCGAGCAATAGTATTACAACACATATTAGACTGGCATAGCAAGAGAGAGGCTAAAGCATGGGTCTCACTAGACTCACAAATAATAAGAGCCCCTAATCCAGGGACCATTTGCTGAACACCTACAAACTTAAGGCCACTGATATGCCATAAATCACCTTTGTATAAACACATATTGCATACCTGGGATAACTTGATTCAAAACACACCTAAACTTTCCACGCCTCAGCCCCCCCTAACCCCAATATCCCCAAACATGGAATTTACGGGAGGATATGGGAAATACCCGACACCACACCCATCATAAAGGTCCTAGATAAAGGGAAGCTAAAACTGAGGACTGACATGCAAGACATTCTGAACAGAACCTTTATTTCTTGGCTTAAACATTTCCAATTACATAACTTCTTGCAGAATAACCACTCTAAACATAATCTTACGAGAGCTCCCACGCTCTTTCAACACCTCTGTTTGACAGCTATCCCACCTAGGGGATCTCTCTCCTTATCAAAAACAATACTTGAAGCAGCCAGCCAACCCATACTACCACCATATACAACACAATGGCATGACAAACTAGGTTCACACCTAGAAGATAAGGAATAATACACAGAAATATACAATAACACTCATAAATCCTCCACATCCTCACGGTTGCTAGAATTAAATTTCAAAGTACTCCTCCGCTGGTACTTAACGCCACCTAGACTACATAAAATATACCCTTCCTCATCCCCGCTTTGCTTGAGAGGATGTAAAGCCAATGGCACCATGTTGCATATGTGGTGGCAATGCTCTAAAATCACCCATTTCTGGAGGGAGATAGAACTAATGTTAAGATCACTACTAGAACCTGACTTCAGCTTAACACCTGAGATAGCTCTATTAAATAAAAGCACAAGTTGTAAAGTTCTAAATGTAAAATCCGCTCCATACTTACACAAATGTGCTTAAACAGCGCCAAACTACTTATAGCAGAAAACTGGAAATCACCACTATTTCCTACCCGCCAACTATGGATACAAAAAATGGATGAAATTCTTCTCTTGGAGCAATACGGCTACTATAAACGTAATAAACTCCCATTATTCTTAGATGTCAAATTCTATTGGGATTCTTTAAGAGACCCAAACACCACATCAGACCAACCTACTGTCACGTAATTCCCTCATAACTGTAAAACCTGATTGTAACCTGCAACACTATACATCAATACCTCTAGATAGAACTAAATGAATAGGAAATTGAACCTGAACGTATAAGCTTACTGTATTTACATTTGTTACTTTTGTTATGTTTATATTATGTTAGACTTATTAGACATATTCATGCATATTCCTAAGAACCAATTAATTACTCCTGGAGCCTTAAACCCGTTCCCAGAAAACGACAAACTCTAACCCCAATGCAACAAAGTAACTCTTTACCTGTATATTAATCTGAAAAGACATGGGTATATTGTTAATGTTTGTTTGAAAACTAATAAAAACTAAGTTTAAAAAAAAAGAAAAAAGAAATATACCAAAATGGGCCTAGATCAATATTTTGGGTAGTCTACTAAAATATATATATATATATACATTTGAAGGGTTATTCAGGGATTCCTGACAGATATCAGCATTCCAATGTAACTATCGCTAATTTTGAAAAAAAAAGAAGCGAAGAACATGTAAATATTGGGTATTTCTAAACTCAGGGCAAAATTTAGAAACTATTTAGCATGGTTGTTTTTTGGTGGTTGTAGATGTGTAACAGATTTTGGGGGTCAAAGTGTTTTTTTCAATTGTTCCTTTATATTTTATAATTTTTGTATAGTAAATTATAAGATATGAAAATAATGGTATCTTTAGAAAGTCCATTCAATGTCGAGAAAAATGGTATATAATATATGTGGGTACAGTAAATGAGTAAGAGAAAAATGACAACAAAACACAGAACACCACAGAAATGTAAAAATAGCCCTGGTCCTTAAGGGTAAGAAAATAGAAAAATGGTCTGGTTACTAAGGGGTTAAAATTGCATGCTCTATCCGAATCATGAAAGAAAAAAAATTGGGTTTAGTATCCTTTTAACTTCTTGGGTATAGATCACTGGTTTTCAAACCTGTCCACAAGCTTCCCTACCCTAGCAGGCCAGAATTTCAGGATTACCTTGGATGAGAACAGGTAAAATAGCCATGTTTACTAATCAGCTAATTATTTCACCTGTGCATTAGTTCAGATATCCGCAAAATCTGGCCTGTTAGGGAGGTTTGAAAACCACTGGTATAGATTATTATACCGTAATCATTGTCTTTGAAAAAAATCTGGGTAATATATTATTATTTACAAAGAGATCAAATATTTGTGATCAACTGTATCGATTTTGTGGTTACATAATATAACCAATAAACTGGCCCTCTTCTAAATATCTTGTTGCTGAACAAAATAAAAAATAAATTTAAAAAATCTGATGTTGCTCACCAATAACAATAATAACAATATATATTGCTAAAGTAGACTTATTACTGGTACAATGTTAATTAATTAGACATTCAATGGGTTTTGCAAGCTGACAGGAACTATGATAATATCCAACTAAAAATAGTTATAGTAGTAGTAATGTTTTAATTTAAGGGACAGTCAGGTCAAAATTAAACTTTCATGATTCAGATAGGGAATGTAATTTTAAACAACTTTCTAATTTACTTTTATCATTGAATTTGGATTGTTCTCACCCATCACCGCATTTTAAATTTGTAACACTAATATGTTTAGAATGCTGTGACCTCAGACATAGTATGCAGAGTTATAGGGTAGTTTTTTCTGACGGTGGAGAAATTCCTTAAGCTATGCCTCTGTGACTGTTTGCTTACCCGCATGCGCAGTCACAGAGGCAGGTTTTTCTGACGGTTATTTTTATTTGGTACACAAAGGGAGCAAAAATAGGGTTAGTAAAATGATACCAAATATGGATTATAATTTTTGACATGCCAATATTTAGATATCAATACAGATTTTTATCTTTATATGTATTAATCCTATTATATAAAAGGCCAAGTGTGTTTGTCCGAAGCTGTCATACGCAGTAGAGACAGCACAGGACAAACACACCTGGCCTTACCTGACAAGCCATGGCATGCTGTTTGCGGTGAAAGTGGGCAAGAGACAGAGCAAAAGAGAGGGAGGAGAGAGGAGGGAGAGAGAGAGCAAAAGAGAGGGGTGAGAGAGAGAGCAAAAGAGATGGGGGGAGAGAGGGGGAGAGAGAGAGCAAAAGAGAGGGGGGAGAGAGCGCAAAAGAGAGGGATGGAGAGAAAGAGCAAAAGAGAGGGATGGAGAGAGAGCAAAAAAAAAGGAGAGAGAGACAGAGCAAAAGAGAGAGGGGAGAGAGAGCGCAAATGAAAGGGGGGAGAGAGAGAGCACAAAAGAGAGAGGGAGAGAGAGTGCAAAAGAGGGGAAGAGAGAGAGAGCGCAAAAGAGAGGGGGAGAGAGAGAGCGCAAAAGAGAGGGGGAGAGAGCGCAAAAGAGGGGGAGAGAGAGAGAGCGCAAAAGAGAGGGGGAGAGAGAGAGAGCGCAAAAGAGAGGGGGAGAGAGAGTACGAAAAAAAGAGGGGGAGAGAGAGAGAGAGAGCGCAAAAGAGAGGGGGAGAGAGAGAGCACAAAAGAGAGGGGGAAAGAGAGTGTGCAAAAGAGAGGGGGAGAAAGAGAGCGCAAAAGAGAGAGAGAGCAAAAGAGAGGGGGGAGATAAAGCAAAAGAGAAGGGGAGAGGGAGCAAAAGAGAGGGAGGAGAGAGAGACCAAAAGAGAGGTGGAGCGAGAGAGAGCTAAAAAGAGAGGGGGAGAGAGCACAAAAGAGAGGGGGAGAGAGCACAAAAGAGAGG
This sequence comes from Bombina bombina, assembly GCF_027579735.1. Classification (NCBI taxonomy): domain Eukaryota; kingdom Metazoa; phylum Chordata; class Amphibia; order Anura; family Bombinatoridae; genus Bombina; species Bombina bombina. Next base: position 200,846,129 of record NC_069500.1, on the reverse strand, counting down.
GGGAGAGAGAGCAAAAGAGAGGGGGAGAAAGAGAGCAAAAGAAACGGGGAGAGCAAAAGAGAGGTGGGGGAGAGAGAGCAAAAGAGAGGGGGGAGAGAGAGAGAGCAAAGAGAGGGAGGAGAGAGAGAACAAAAGAGAGGTGGAGCAAGATAGAGCTCAAAAGAGAGGGGGAGAGAGCGCAAAAGAGAGGGGGAGAGAGAGCAAAAGAAAGGGGGAGAGAGAGAGCAAAAGAGAGGGGGAGAGAGAGCAAAAGAGATATGGGGGAGAGAGAGCGCAAAAGAGAGGGGGAGAGAGCACAAAAGAGAGGGGGAGAGAGCACAAAAGAGAGGGGGAGAGAGCACAAAAGAGAGGGGGAGAGAGCGCAAAAGAGAGGGGGAGAGAGAGCATAAGAAAGGGGGAGAGAGAGAGCAAAAGAGAGGGGGAGAGAGAGCAAAAGAGAGATGGGGGAGAGAGAGCGCAAAAGAGAGGGGGAGAGAGCGCAAAAGAGAGGAGGCGAGAGCGCAAAAGAGGGGGAGAGAGCACAAAAGAGAGGGGGAGAGAGCACAAAAGAGAGGGGGAGAGAGCACAAAAGAGAGGGGGATTGAGAGAGCAAGGGGTGGGACCACTGTACTGCAAAAAATAGCCAATTTGAACGGGCTTTAGGACTAGTATATAAATAATGCGCTACCAACAGTGTTTAACAGGGGTTAATCAAATAATCCATATTTGTATATGTATGATCAACATTATATTTGATTAACCCCAGTATTGCTGTCTTTGCTAGGCTATAGGTTATGCTGTAGATTAAATGAGGATTGATGTGAGGACACAAATAATTTGTATTATTATCATCAATCAATATTGGAAAAAAAAACATATATACAAAAAACTAAATATTTGAAGTATGTATTAAATATGCTCTTTATTATTAGAAATACATAAGGCAAAAAAGAAAAAATATATATTATTGTTAAGACAAAATTGTTAATCATAATAGATTAAGAATCGTATAAGATGTACTGTTAATTATTATTGACTTAATAATAAGTGGTGAAAGTGAATTGAATGTGAATGCCATGTATGAACTTTATTGACAAAATTGTCATATTATTATTATTATAAAAGTACCAGTAAATATAGTTTACATAGTCAACAAATTCATGAAAAAAGACAATGCAATAGCATGAAGGGCCCGATTTAACAAGCAGCGGATGCTGCTGAATCCGCCCGAAGTTTCATGCTCGCCGGAAACTGAAGTTAAGAAGCAGTGGTCATAAGACCGCTGCTCCTTAACTTCTCTGCCACCTTTTAGGTGAACTTCTTAACTTCTCTGCCACCTTTTAGGTGGTGGATTGCAATCAACCCGATCCGATCGGGATGATTGACACACCCTGCTAGCGGCCAATTGGCCGCGAATGTGCAGGAGGCCGTCGTTGCACAATCATTTCACAAGAAATACTTGTGCAATGTTAAATGCTGACAGTGTATTTTGTCGGCATTTAGCGATGCCAGGCGGACATGATTTGATACAGCGGCACGTGATAAATTGGCCCCTTAGTCTGAACTTCAAGTGAGCAGCAGTTTTTCTTCTGACAAATTTTCCATTTCTCCTGTATCATGTGACAGCCATCAGCCAATCACAAATACATATACGCATATTCTGTGAAATCTTGCACATGCTCAGTTGGAGCTAGTGACTCAAAAAGTGTAAATATAAAAAGACTGCACATTTTGTTAATGAAAAAAAATTGGAAAGTTGTTTAAAACTGCATGCTCTATCTGAATAATTAAAATTTAATTTTGACTTGTGTGTCCCTTTAAGTGACTGTGTGAAAATCAACAATTATGTCTGTGAATGTGAATGTAATAGACAAAATTGCCAGTGGATGTGATTATATTTGAAAATATAGATGTAAATCAACATAAAATCTGGTTTTGAAATTTTAAATATGAGTAATTTACATAACTAATGTTAAGTGAAATTATATTGCGAATCTGGTGAAATTGCTTGTGTGGTTGTTAGGAGAATTGATTATTAATCAACATAAAATGACTGTGACATTAAAAAATAATGTGTTATTGCTATGAATTAAGTATGATTAATTGTGTGGCTAGCGATAATATTAGAGGTAAATTACATAAATTAAAAATGTGGTTTATTAAATATTGAAAATAATTGTTAAGATTAGTTCGTAGACAGTAGTATAGCTTAATAAACTATTTAGAATTTTTTAGAAAATTGAAACCAGTGCTACCAGGCCGCTATATTATTTATATTAAATTTTTTATCCTTCATATATAAGGAGGAACAGACCCTTTATCAAATCGTTTTTTTAGAAAATAGCAGAAAAGAGGAAATCAAGAAACTAGTTAATTAAAACCTGATTTAAAAAATAGACAGGAAATTCAGCACACAGGAACACTGAACATAATTTTTTTTTCTTTCGTGATTCAGATAGAGCATGCAATTTTAAGCAATTTTCTAATTTACTCCTACTATCAAATTTTCTTCGTTCTCATTTAAGCTTTTTTTGGTTCAGACTATGGACAGCATTTTTTTTATTGGTGGATGAATTTATCCACCAATCAGCAAGGACAGCCTGGGTTGTTAATAAAAAATGGGCCGGCATCTAAACTTACATTCTTGCATTTCAAATAAAGATACCAAGAGAATAAAGAAAATTTGATAACAGGAGTAAATTAGAAACTTGCTTAAAATGTCATGCTCTATCTGAATCATGAAAGAAAAAAATTGGGTTCAGTGTCCCTTTAAGTTCATATACCAGAAGTAAAGTCTCACACATTAGCAGTGAGCAGGGGGCGCACTTTAAAAATGAAATCCTGCTGCCAATATAAATCACATAACGCTGCTTTCTGCGTAATGTATCTTACAGTCGCCTATAATTTAGTATGGCTGTGTTTTTCTTTCAGGGTATTAAGTATTTTGTATATTTTGTCACAACCCCTTTTCATTTGCGAAAAAATACAGTGAGAATTGTAGGGCAGAAATGTTTAGATAATTACACTGGGATTTGAAAGAAAATTTCATATACGCCTATGGAATACCCATGTCCAGCCCATTTTACAAAAACAATAATAATTATGCTTTGGATTTTGTACTTATAAGTACAAATTTTTATATGTTTTTTTTTTTTTGCACATCCAGTACACTTAAATTACGATTTATGCTGTGCATAGTTAATACGATTAATTCCTGTGTAATTTACATACAAATTTTCCGTTATTGATAAAATACGATTTTTGGTGAACAATTTTGTTATGATTTTTGATGCACCTTAACGGATCCATTTTTTTTCCTGTGTATGTTTGTGTGAATGCTTATTAATTTTGTATGATTTTTAAATTACAAATTTAATTCTGCACTTATGCAATGTATGCATCTCCTTCCTATATGAAAATGCAGTACATGCCCTTTATTATTACCCTGATTTTACCCAGGGTAAAAATTGGCTTTATAGAATTCCACCAGGGTAATAGAAGGACTGGCAAGCATTCTTAAATAATCTCGCCAGCCCAGAGACCTTTAAATAATCAGCCCCTAAGTGATTCAAATTTGTTTTCAAAATCAAATTCTAAGTTTCAAGGATTAATACCATGACTGCTATCTTTGCTTAAAGGGTTTGCTTATAGTATTTATGAATAGAGTGAATTAATTACCTGCTAAATCACACACCACACACACATTTATATATATATATATATATATATATATATATATATATATATATATATATATATATACAGTATATATGTGTGATTATATATATATATATATATATATATATATATATATATAATATATATATATATATGTGTGTGTGTGTGTGTGTGTGTAAAGCCAAGTGAATTTAAATACAGGTGAAAGCCAAGTGAATTTAAATACAGACTTTACCAATTATTAACAGCTGATAAATAGTTTCTGCTATTGTTACCTACATTTAGGGACAGTATAGACTCAATACATCATTTTGATTACTTACATACGAGAGAAGTATCCTGCAACTGGACCCACATCTAAAAGCTTATAAGAAGTACATGAAACATTTAAATATTCATTGTTTTTTAGGAGCCGAGAATGGCCGTAAAGCTCTGGTATGTTAAGTTTCTCCAACCACGATTGACTCATGAATACGTTTTCCTACATGCACACGCTGATTTGTGCATGTGCAATTTTAAATAGCTAACTGAAAAATATTAAACGTGCACTGCTATACTGTCATACAAGAAACCAGCTAACTGGACAAGAAGAAAGCTGTGGGCGGAGCTTGGCTGCTAACAAACAACGATTATTAAAAAGTTTTACAAGCTTATAGATGCAACACATTGCAAGATGCTTGTCTGGTATGTAACAATAAGTAATAAGGAATAACGTATTGGGTCTAGACTGTCCCATTAACTTCACTTATTTAGAAATTAGCATCAGGTTTAACGTTTTACCTGCTTATATCTCCAATGCTAATTTTCTTACATACCTTATGGGTTAGAGAATGTTGTTTAAGGTGATGAGGTTGCACAAATTCCATGCCACATTCAGAGCAAATGTGTGGTCGGATATCCTTATGCTTCATCATATGGTTCTGTAGCTGACTTGGATACTGAAATGTTTTATTACATTCAGTGCAGTTGTACAGGACAGGGCCTCGATGGGTTGTCAGATGTCTTTTCAGCTGAGCTAAAGTTGAAAAGTCAAGGCCACATTCCACACAGATGTTCTCTCGTCCATTATCATGTTTCGCTTCATGGACTTTAAGTTCGCTAGGGTAGGCAAAACCTCTACCACATATTCTGCAGTTGTACGGCTTAACCTCACTGTGTTGCATCATATGTCGTTTAAGGTGACTAGTTTGGGTAAATGCTTTATGACAAACATGGCACTTGTGGGGCCTGGTACCTTGGTGTGTTAGCATATGAGTGTGCAAATGACTAAGTTGTTTAAAGAGTTTTCCACAACGAGTACAGGCATGTGGTTTTATACCACTATGTCCTAAGATATGTGTTACTAAGTTATATTTTGATGTGTAAGACTTGTCACACATTGGGCATTTCCAACGTTTCTGATCACCTACGCTGACATAGAAACTGTCATCAATCTGCACATTGACATCAACTCTTTCAGCCTTGTGTTTATGATCCTCCTTTTCTTCTGATTGTGACCGACTAATTTTTAGTTCCTCTGGTCTCTTTAAACCAAAAGGACTATTCAAGTGAAAGCTTTCCGACGACATCTTAAAGGGGTATGTCATATCAAGGTAGTTCTTATGAAAGTAAGGGTAAGACCCATGCATATATATAGATCCACTGGGCCAAATTACACTTGTCCTTGATGGTTCTTGTTTTATATGGTTTGCCCAATAGTTATCCATTCTTCTGTAATAATCAAAACCAAAATTACCTAATTCAATCATCTTAGTGTTATAGCTGGATAGTGGAGGTAAATGATAAATCATTGGAAGATTTGTGTTTAGAAAGTTCTTGTCTTTATCTAATATGTTTATCTTTGCATCAATATCTGTTGCATCACCTTCATTATCTTGCGTCTTGTTGGACAAACTTTTCCTTTTCCGCGAACTACCTTCCAGCAGCTCATGAAAATGTTGCAAACTTTTTGCAGCAAAGTCATATTGATAATGTGGAATTTGGGTTTTAAATTCTTCACCACATGGTGCATGCTTGCTGTACTTCATAAAAGATGGCACTGTATCTCGGCTGTGTGGAAAGAAATGGTTCTTCTCAATGTCAATATATGAAGTATGATTTTTCTTTATATAGTGATCTTTTTGCATAGCCTGTTTAAAAAGAAAATATATATATATGTATATGAATTTGATATATATTTTTCATTTATTATTTTATCATGTATTTATATTTAATATGAGTACAACAGGATTTAAGTTCTATAACAAAATCTAAGGGTTATTTAAGTTATAAACTTAGTGGACTAGTAGTAGCATCAAAAATCTAAATAGGCGTTAATGGGGATATTTGTTAGTATTGGTTTACAGATGTAATTTAGCTCTCAGAAGGTTAACAGAGATTGCTGTATTATCTCACAAACTAAAATAGTTAACTATATGTGTGTGTATAACCTACCTGGAGTCATAAAAAAAAGGAAAGTCAAAATTAAAGGGACACTGAACCCAAATGTTTTCTTTTGTGATTCAGATAGAGCATGTAATTATAAGCAACTTTCTAATTTACTCATATTATTAAATTGTCTTCATTCTCTTGGTATCTTTATTTGAAATGCAAGAATGTAAATTTAGATGCCGGCCCATTTTTGGTGAACAAACTGCGTTGTTCTTGCTGATTGGTGGATAAATTCACACACCAATAAACAAGTGCTTTCCATGGTCCTGAACCAAAAAAATAGCTTAGATGCCTTCTTTTTCCAATAAAGAAAGCAAGAGAACGAAGAAAAATTGATAATAGGTGTAAATTAGAAAGTTGCTTAAAATTGCACGCTCTATCTGAATAACGAAAGAAAAAATTTGGGTTCAGTGTCCCTTTAAAGGACCTTTAAACTTGACATTTCAACAACGCTTAAAATGTTTCATTATTGCAAGTGAAACATGAGTGCAATATACATTCATTATTTATTTTGCAGCCTTTTGTTGTAAAATACATCTAAAAAAATGTGTTTGTTGCACTTTCTCCCAGGGAGGCAGCGTGGTTTAATACTTTAAGGCAATTTATGCAGCTTTTGTTGACTTTTCCCTCCCTCCCTAAGCTTCTATGGTGTCACATGCATTTAAAAGGGGGATTATCAGTTTTTCATAAACAATCATGATAGACAAATCATTATTTGCAATAGTAACCAAGTCGAATCAGTGCTAAACCACCTTAAGAGAATACAAAAGTGCAGGCTACCCCAGTCTGCCCATGTGCAAACCGAGTTTGTGCTATATCTGAATATTAGCTTGTGATTGGTTAGCAAGGATTCTTTTGTTCTGGGGGAAAGGGAAATCAGTGAAAAGAATAAACATAAAACAATATATTCATTTGACAAAATAAAACTGCAGTTTTTGTTGTAAAATTATTCATATATTTCAAGGTTTATAATCATGTAGTTTACAAATTCAGTTTAGTGTCCCTTTAAAGTTTCATGGGACATGAAACCCAAAATTTTCTTTCAAGGTTCAGATAGAGCACACAATTTTAAAATAAATAGGTCATCTAATATATTTTCATTAGGTGAATAAGACATCAAAATAAAATACTGAATAAAACCAATATAAGAGGAATCTTTTCTATTAAAGTGAAGGTCCATTTTGATGAATTAGTGCCCGATTTTTAAAAACAAGGGCACTTTAATTCATTAAAATTGACATTTCACTGTTTTCTTCAAAAACGGCAGCCGCTCCAGCACTTCCTCCGCCTGTTGCAAGCCGTCCAAAATGACGAATCCGGCTTACTCCAATCACAGCGTTGCATCAGGCCAAGATTCCCCCGGGGGGAAGCTGTGATTAGAGGAAGCCTGATTCATCATTTCTGACGTCTGCCGAGGCTTCCAACGGCCGGGGGAATCTCTGGAGCGGGATTCAGGATTAAAAGGTAAGTTTTTGAAGAAAACAGTGAAATGTCAATTTTGATTAATTAAAGTGCCCTTGTTTTTAATAGGTATTCCCGTTTGTTTTCTCCTCCAACATTCCATATGTGTATTTATTTTAAGTGGAATGAGTGTAAATACTGTTAGATGGTTCAAGCTTACAGTTTATTCAAAGTATGGACAAATACTGCTATAAGATAGACAGATTTAAGACTGAAACACATCTGAATCTACCTATACCACCTTAAATTGAAACAAATCTCACATCCAATCAGGAGAGTGAGAGGTGTTTAAAAAGCCTACAAGGTGATACAGACCAGCATGTCTTGATAAAGCCTAAGGGCGAAACGTGTTGACCTAGACACTTTGTCACCCTGTTATCCTGCTTCACTGTTCAGTCAACAGACCATCTTTTATCCTGAGGAGTTCTTATTGTGAACGGAGGGAGTTGGTGTGAACATAATACATTACTGTTTGCTATATTATACAGAGACATTATGTCACCGCAAAGTCTTTTCAAATCCAGCTACCACAGAGTCACTTTATATCTAGTCACTGGAAGTGACCGCCAAGTATATCTAGTCACTGGAAGTGACCGCCAAGTTTCTCTACATCGATCCCCAGGATCCCTTTCTGTAACTAGGAAAGAGGGGACACGGACCAGAGATACATCTTCTGCACAACTCCAAGTAACCCGCTAATTAGGGATCCCCTATGACTTACTATGTCACTACATTTCTAGCAATTCACCTACATCATCTGCCACTTGGCTATTAATATCGCCACATTATCGCTACACTATCGCTACATTGAGCAATTCTACACCTGACCTGAGTGATGTAAGAGGAGTCTAAATAAAAAGCCGCATCCAGGTCATGGCTGGTAACGCCAAAGTGAATGAAAGCCTTAAGAAAGGTCTCCTAAGGTAATACTCTCCTAAAAAGTTACACAGGATATCAGATTATTTAATACCATCAGACTCAAGGTACCAAGAGTTTTCTTATTACTTGACTTTTTGCTTTTCACCGCTTATCTTGAGAGCCATAGGCCTTGGCTTTATTGTTTTATTTTGCGATTTAAGGCATTTTATATTACACCAATATTGCTGCTACAGGTAGCATTTTAATGTACTAAGGGAGACGTCCCTTTTATCTTTATTTCATTGTTTTATTAAATTATATAAATTTATAGCTTTCATTCACTTGTTATGTGTCTTTTGTATCTATTCAGTTACATATTTTCATTTATATACCCACATATATAGGTTCATACACTATTATATAGAAATATATTTAATTCATAAGATCCGTGCTTTTAGCGCTAACTCTTTTTTTCTGTATTCACTATTCTTTGTTTTTCTCTGAGTGTCATGATTCAGATACAACATGCAATTCTAAACAACTTTTAAATTTACTTCTATTATCACATTTTTTGTTTTCTTAGTTGAAAATTAGGGACATAAGCTCAGGAGTGTGCACATGTCTGGAGCACTATGTGGCAGCAGTTTTGCAAGAATGTTATCTATTTGCAAGATCAACCATTTCCTGTCATTTAGTGCACCAAACACCTACCTAGGTGTTTTTCCCACAAATAATACCATGGGAACAAAGCAAATATGATAACAGAAGTAAATTGGAAACTTTTTTTTAAATTTTATACTCTGTCTGAATACACATATTCAGATAGAGCAGGGGGTTTTCAAATAAAGATACCAAGTGAACAAAGCAAAATTGATAATAGGAGTAAATTAGAAAGTTGCTTAAAACTTCCTGCTCTATCTGAATCATGTAAGTTTAATTTTAACTAGACTATTCCTTTAACTGTTGTAATCAAGCACAATCCAAAATACAACTGTAAAATGTATTGCTTTTTTAGACCTGAAGTCTAAACCATTATTAATAATAGTATAGCACAGAGCTACATAAAGAATAACTTAGCATACCATCAGCTCCAGCTATATCTGGTATCAGTGGCGTCACTAAGGGGGTGCGGGGGTGCGGACTGCACCTGGGTGACATGTTACAGGGGCTTCTGGGGGTGACACCACCATGTGTAGGCACACTTAATTTTTCTGAAAAAGCCTATTTTCTAGAGCAGCATGCAGGTACAGCATCAGAAACATTCACGCTGCGTGTTGGTGGTTCCCAGTTCAGTCCAATCACATCACTGCTCTTCCCAGTTACCAGCCCCGCACTTGCACTCTGCTCACACTTGGAGCCGGAATCTTTTATCCTGTGTGTACCACCGGAGCCATGCACCAGTACCCTACATTCTCAGCATGGCGAGCCTGGAGGAGACCAGGTAGCTCCTGGAGAGCCTGAAGGACACGGTAAGGGTCCAGAAGCCGGCTGTGCAGAGACGGGGAGTAGTTCTAGGCAAAAACATTATATTAAATGCAGTTTACATTTTTTGTAAGTATGTATATGTGTCTGAGTGTGTTTTTGTGTGTGTCTGTGTTTTTGTGTGTTTGTGTGTCTGAGTATTTGTGTGTGTGTCAGTGTGTGTGTGTGTGTGTGTCTGTGATTTTATGTGTCTGTGTTTTTGTGTGTTTGTGTGTCTGAGTATTTGTGTGTGCGTCAGAGTGTGTGTGTGTGTCTGAGTGTGTGTGTCTGAGTTTTTGTGTCTGAGTGTTTATGTGTGTTTTTGTATGTGTGTGTATGTGTCTGAGTGTTTTTGTGTGTGTCTGTGTGTTTTTGTGTGTATGTGTGTCTGAGTATTTGTGTGTGTGTCAGAGTGTGTGTGTGTGTCTGTGTTTTTGTGTGTTTGTGTGTCTGAGTATTTGTGTGTGTCAGAGTGTGTGTGTGTGTGTCTGAGTGTGTGTCTGAGTTTTTGTGTCTGAGTGTTTATGTGTGTTTTTGTATGTGTGTGTATGTGCCTGAGTGTTTTTGTGTGTGTCTGTGTGTTTTTGTGTGTATGACTGTGTGTGTGGGTCTCAGTGTTTGTGTGTGGGGGTCTGATTGTGTGTGAGTCTGAATATCTGTGTGTGTTTTTTGTGTGTGTGTCTGAGTGTTTGTGTGTGTGTGTGTGTGTTTGGGTGGGTCTGATTGTGTGTGGGTCTGATTGTGTGTAAGTCTGAATATATGTGCTTCTGTTTTTGTGTGTGTCTGAGTGTTTGTGTGTGTGGGTCTGATTGAATCTGAATATCTGTGTGTGTTTTGTGTGTGTCTGAGTGTTTGTATGTGTGTCTGAGTGTTTGTATGTGTGTCTGAATGTTTATGTGGGTGTGCCTGAGTTTTTGTGTGTGTGTGTGTGTCTGAGTGTTTCTGTGTGTGTATGAGTGTTTTTGTATGTGTGTGTGTCTGAGTGTTTCTGTGTGTTTCCTGTGTGTACTATGTGAGCCACAAAAAAATCCCCCCAATTTTTTCTAAACTATATATAAAAAAAATCTCAGCAAAGCAAAGAAAGTACCCCCAAAAATCTACACCTAAAATAAGTCCCCTAAAAAATATATATATAACCCTCCACCCAAACACCAAACCCCCATAAAGCAAACCTAAAGAGCCTCCAAAAATCTACACTTCCCAAAAAAATCCCAACCCTAAAGCCTAAATAAAGCCAAATAAACTATACTTAAAAAAAGCTCCTCTACAAAAAATCCCTGAAAAAGAAGAAGAAGAAGAAGAAGAACACATCTACACAAAGTCTACTCATAATAAAAACAAACACTTTCTTAAAAAATCTAGTGGGAGAAAAAAACTTTTAGTGGGGGGTGACACCATGAGTTACCGCACCGAGTGACTCCAACTCTAGTGACGCCACTGTCTGGCATGAATTTTGCTATGCAGAATAAGGTCGGAATATGACAACTCTAGGCGTAGCAGTGATTCTTATTGACAAGGGCTAATGTGCCTGTGAATAACTACCTTGTCTATCAACATAGGTTGGATGGAACAAAAATATGATTTTGTTTAGTTTTGCCATCTTTGGTTTTTACAGATATACAGAGGGTGAATGGATTCCCCACTTTAATTATCAACTATCTGCTCATTTTATTGAACAGCAAATTCTACCATCAACAGATCTGACCAGTAGGGGCACAACTCAAAATACAATTCTTGTTCATCTTCACAGACTTTTACATTCTTCCACAATTTAATGTGCAAAAATATTGACTTTGTGAAAAACTGATTGAGAGATAATTTTTTCAAAAGCACTCTGCATGTTGAATATTTATATTGTTTCGAGCGAAAGTAAACTCAACAATATGAATATGTTTATTTAAAATATGTCATGAAATATTTTTATCTTTAGCTATCATGTACTGTACATTAAGATAGATCTTAAATAAATTAATCCTAGCAATCAAATGAATGGGAAATGGTTATGATCTGAGTCATTTCTCATTCTTATTAAAATGTTTCCATGGTACAGGACTCAGAGCAATTTCCTGTAACTTATCTAATTTTTCCTGCAATCATTTATGCCATTTATAAAACAGAGAGTTAAAAATAGCCCATATATATATATATATATATATATATATATATATATATACACACACATATATATATACACACATATATATATATATACACACATATATATATATATACACACATATATATATATACACAGACACTCACATATTACACACACACACATATCTATATTATAATCTCGTTTGTAACGCGTCCGTCGCCAGTTGCACACGCTGCGCACGCAGCCAAAAGAATCGGATTCCGAAAATGTCATTTTCAGTATTCACCTGGATGCAGCGTAGGCAAATGAAGCCTTAAAAAAAAAACACACACCCGCCTGCACGAAATAATGAAAAACACGTAACTGCCTGCAAGAAATAAACTCATAAGGCCCACACAAAATAAAAACACCTAACCGCCCATACGAAGTATAATAAAAAAAATAACTAACCTCCCACACAAAGTTTTAACACCTAAACTGCCAACCCCCACATCGCAAAATAATAAAGTACTTAACCCCTAATCCGCAAATTAAACAACGCAAATAACATAATTAAAATATTAACCCCTAAACCGCCAAGCCCCCACATCGCAATAAACCTAATTAACCTATTAACCACTAAACCACCAAACCCCCACATCGCAATAAACCTTATTAACCTATTAACCCCTAAACCGCCAACCCCCCACATCGCAATAAACCTAATGAACCTATTAACTCCTAAACTGCCAACCCCCCCACAAGGCAAATAACTAATTTAATTACTAAGTCCCCTAACCTAACACCCCCTAAATTACTTACTTACAATACTAAGTTACAATTAAAATAAAAAATTCTAACATTAATTTGAAAATAAAACCTAACATTAAATTACAAAAAAAGTCTAAAATTTCAGAAATAAACAAAATTATCAAAAATTAAAAATTAAACCTAATCCCTAAGAAAATAAAAAAGCCCCCCCCTAAAAAAACACCCCCTAATCTAAACTAAACTACCAATAGCCCTTACGTTGCATTCAATTATCAGTGTACGACGGAGATCGGACAAAGAGGAGCCTCCACGCTGCTTTGAACCACCGCCAATGAAGACTGCCGCTCCGAATCCGCGCATCAGGGAAAACCGCTCCACACCTACGCTCCACGCCGCCTTCGCTCCGGATGAAGGGTAGAAGATGATGGAGCTGTCTGGAAGAAGACCTTCACCGCTGGACTTCAGGAACGATGATTACCTATTTGGGGCTCTTAGGGGGTGGCTTTTTTTTTAGATTAGGGTTTTTTGGGCTGTAAAAGAGTTGATTGCCCTTTTTAGGGCAGTAAAAGAGCTGAATGCCCTTTTAAGGGCAATGCCCATACAAATGCCCCTTTAGGGACAATGGGTAGCTTAGGTTTTCATAGACTTAGTTTTTTTTATTTTGGGGGGGTTGGTTGGGTGGGGGAGTTTACTGTTAGGGGGTACTTTGTAATTTTTTTACATGTAAAAGAGCTGATTTCTTTGGGGCAATGCTCTACAAAAGGCCATTTTAAGGGCTGTTGGTAGTTTATTGATAGAGTAGGGGGTGTTTTTATTTTGGGGGGATTTTTATTTTTAATGGGGTATTAGTTCAGGTTTAAATTATGTATTTTGGATAGCTTTGTTTATTTTTTTTCTGTAACTTAAATTTTTTTTATTTTTTGTAATATTAACTTTGGGGTTTGTAGTTTTTTAAACATAGACTGCCCTCTGGGGCAGGCTTATCACCTAGTATATATATATATATATATATATATATATATATATATATATATATATATACACAGTATCTCACAAAAGTGAGTACACCCCTCACATTTTTGTAAATATTTTATTATATCTTTTCATGTGACAACACTGAAGAAATTACACTTTGCTGCAATGTAAAGTAGTGAGTGTACAGCCTGTATAACAATGTAAATTTGCTGTCCCCTCAAAATAACTCAACACACAGCCATTAATGTGTAAACCATTGGCAACAAAAGTTAGTACACCCCTAAGTGGAAATGTCCAAATTAGGCCCAATTAGCCATTTTTCCTTCTCGCTGTCATGTGACTTATTAGTGTTATAAGGTCTCAGGTATGAATGGGGAGCAGGTGTGTTAAATTTGATGTTATCGCTCTCACACTCTCTCATACTGGTCACTGAAAGATCAACATGGCACCTCATGGCAAATAACTCTCTGAGGATCTGAAAAAAATAATTGTTGCTCTACATAAAGATGGCCTAGGCTATAAGAGGATTGCCAAGACCCTGAAACTGAGCTGCAGCACGGTGGGCAAGACCATACAGTGGTTTCACAGGACAGGTTCCACTCAGAACATGCCTCGCTATGGTCAACCAAAGAAGTTGAGTGCACATGCTCAGCGTCATATCCAGAGGTTGTCTTTGGGAAATAGACGTATGAGCGCTGCCAGCATTACTGCAGAGGAGTGGGGGGGTCAGCCTGTCAGCGCTCAGACCATACGCCTCACACTGCTTCAAATTGATCTGCATGGCTGTCGTCCCAGAAGGAAGCCTCTTCTAAAGATGATGCACAAGAAATCCTGCAAACAGTTTGCTGAAGACAAGCAGACTAAGGACATGGATTACTGGAACCATGTCCTGTGGTCCGATGAGACTAAGATAAACTTATTTGGTTCAGATGGTGTCATGCGTGTGTGGCGGCAACCAGGTGAGGAGTACAAAGACAAGTGTGTCTTGCCTACAGTCAAGCATGGTGGTGGGAGTGTCATGGTCTGGGTCTGCATGAGTGCTGCTGGCACTGGGGAGCTACAGTTTATTGAGGGAACCATGAATGCCAACATGTACGGTGACATGCTGAAGCAGAGCATGATCCCCTCCCTTCGGAGACTGGGCCACATGGCAGTATTCCAACATGATAACTACCCTAAACACACCTCCAAGACGACCACTGCCTTTCTAAAGAAGCTGAGGGTAAAGGTGATGGACTGGCCAAGCATGTCTCCAGACCTAAACCCTATTGAGCATATGTGGGGCATCCTCAAACGGAAGGTCGTGAAGCGCTCTTTGATGTTGTCATGGAGGAGTGGACTCCAGTGGCAACCTGTGATGCTCTGCTGAACTCCAAGCCCAAGAGGGTTAAGGCAGTGCTGCAAATTAATGGTGGCCACACAAAATATTGACACTTTCGGCCCAATTTGAACATTTCCACTCACTTTTGTTGCCAACGGTTTAGACATTAATGGCTGTGTGTTGAGTTATTTTGAGGGGACAGCAAATTTACACTTTTATACTGGCTGTACATTCACTAATTTACATTGTAGCAAAGTGTCATTTTTTCAGTGTTGTCACATAAAAAGATATAATAAAATATTTACAAAAATGTGAGGGGTGTACTCACTTTTGTGAGATATTGTGTATATATATATATATATATATACACACACACACACACACTCATATATTACACACACACACACACATATATATATATATATATATATATATATGCACACACATAATACACACACACCCCTACATATATACCTGTATTAGACACACAAACTCACATATTGCACACATAAAAACACACACACAAATTTGTTTGCGTGAACTTGCTGTAATTTAGCTCCCATAAGTTTCTATGGGTGGCGTTGAGCAGCAATGTCCGCTCTTATTACAAGTTGAAATGAAATGTGATCGCTTGCAATGTAGCTTGCAATGTGGGAGTGGGGCAGTTTAGGGGTTAATAGATTCATGTGGTAGCTTGTTGACTAGTATACACATTAAGTAAATGTCACACATTTGTGTTTTCATTATACTATCTACATCAAATTATAATTACAAAGTAACTATATGGTTTAGAAAAACATAGGAAGTGGGAAATGACAAGTATTTCTCTCTTACAATATTTATACTACTTCCTGATTATCAGTAATTTTCTCACTTCTCTTTGGGAAATCACCACTGTTTACCGATTAACGTACTACACTTTATAGGCTGGCTATGAAGATTGTCTATTTGGATGTAATTGGTAAAATTACAGATTTTTTTTTTCACTGCAGAATTAATCAATCAATAAAGGAATCAGTATTTCCATGGTCACGCGTTCATAACAGTGACAGTGGTAGCCTTGTAATATACATACTATAAATACATTTCCCCAAATTGCTCTGTACTACATGTGTTTAATAGGAGTTGCAGCTCCTAAGCATGGCAAAAACAGTAAATGACAGAGTCACAAAACTGATTGTGTTTTTTGACTGGTTGGCCAGCAAGGTTTAAAGCCATAGCACACTAGGAACAATTGGCACATTTAATACAAAAATGCTCTTACAAATTACAGCATGTAATGTTTTACTATAATGTTTCTTTAAAATAAATTACAATGTTTATCTGAGCACCTAGAATGTTACAGGATCTCTAAATCTAGCTTTGCCAATGAAAAAAACTGTTTGTTTTTATACTTTCAGAATTTCCTATCTTTTCAGTTCATCACTGCTGCAATATTACAAAGTGGATCACCCCCCAGCAATCAATTGCGTCTGTCTGTCTTGACATTCATGCACTTAAAGCACAAACTAATTTGGTTGCATTTCCCATGATCTGACATCTTACTGTATTATATTTTTGGGTGCAAGTATTTTATCTTTCCTTTTAATAATGCACCTAATGTAAGATGATATTGTAATATATTTCTCACTCAAAGACAGAGAATGTTATATTTAAAAAAAATCCTTGAATCTAAGAGATAACCACTAATAGATTGTTCCAATACCACTTTCTGGGTCTACATCTGATACTTTGGGGCTTGGTTAGGAGTCTGAAAATGATCACAATCTAATCAAAAAATAAGCAAAATAATACATTGTTACAAAAATACTTGATAATGGACTATATAAATGGATTATGCAAAGAAAAATCTAGTGTACAGTGTCCCTTTATATAAATATGTACCGTTAGATATTGTTAAATGCATATATCTTTTTTAAACAAGTCTTATAGTGGTATCATAAAATTTAATGTGTTACTGAAATACAGGTAACATTGTTTAACTTAATAAAGTTTATTAAGGGTTAAATAGGTTTAGTTAAAGGGACAGTCTACTCCATAATATGTATTGTTTAAAAAGATAGATAATCCCTTTATTACCCATTACCCATTACCCAGTTTTGCACAACCAACAAAGTTATATTAATGCACTTTTTACCTCTGTGATTACCTTGTAACTAAGCCTCTGCAGACTTCCCTCTTATATCAGTTCCTTTGATAGACTTGCATTTTAGCCAATCGGTGCCCTCTCATAAGTAACTCCACGGGCATGAGCTCAATGTTATCTATATGGCACACATGAACTAATGCCCTCTAGCTGTGAAAAACTGTCAACTGCATTTAGATAAGAGGCATCTTTTAAGGGCTTAGAAATTATCATATGAACCTACCTTGGTTTTAGCTTTCAACTAAGAATACCAAGAGAACAAAGCAAATTTGATTATAAAAGTGAATTGCAAAGTTGTTTAAAATTGCATGCCCTACCTGAATAATGAAAGTTTAATTTTCACTACACTGTCCCTTTAAAGAAGGGTTAAATATCATCAATCTGATAGCACACATTTTAATGTAATGAAGTTTGTCTAATGTCATATATCTCGTAATTCTCTCAAAGGTGAGTAATTTGTGCCACTCAGAGGTGGGTAGATTGTGTCACTTTGAGCCATAAATGGTTTCCCCAGATCATTAAAATATATGGTATTGTTTAAATTTAGTTTGTATTACTGAGGGTGGATTGAGGGTAGAAAGCAAAATAAAAGGGTGGGTGGGGATTTAATGGGTTTAAACATAGATATATATTTTACAAGAAATTCAGCTTTGGAAGAAAGGATATTGGCTTCAGAGCAAGCCAACATTCTTTCTTCTAAAGCAGGAATTAATATCACATTCAGGTCCAGGACCACAGCTGTCCTCTAGAATAGTAGGAAATCTCCTGGTGGGTCAGTACTGGGTGTGGAGGAGTTGGACAGAGTGAGCTTCTGGCCTTTACTTGGGTTCTTAACCATATCCCACAGATTGTTAAGTCAACTCAAGTGCTCTTCTTCCTGCCCCAGTTATAAATAACAGTTATTATACCATCCAATGGGAAAATAACAGGCAAGAATCTAGAGAAATTTTAAAAATGTATATCTCTGGTCTAGGGTCTGACATGGGTTTACCTTGGGGAAAATTTTAATGGACCAGGGTACATTAGTCCAATCTGGTCTAAGTCTAATGTTGGACTTACAGATGTAAAAAGGGCATAATGGCATTTATCTTATCTACAATCTTTTGTGGGCTTATTAGTGGCAAAAGGTTAAGACAATGATACCATGTCAGTCTCCTTTATATTTACATTCCAAATAGCCCCAACAAATGGTATTTTTTGTGTGACAAAGTGCCGGGAAGAGTGATAAATAATTTTATTTATGATTCTGCACAGTTACTAACATGATATGTGGGATAACAAATATAACCCTCTTGTACATTCTGGTTTTGTAGATTTGCCACTGGGCTCACCCCGAGCTGTTGTTTCAATATACTTGTTGGTAGGACAAACCTGGGTCGGTGGATTACTAATAAAAAAGGAAATTGTTAGACCTGCAGCTAATACTGGCAGGGGTTGAACAGAATTTATTGTTTGTTTATTATGAAAATGATCTGTTTTGCCTTACTTGTTACTTTGAACTAAAACTAAACAAGATTAAATCTCTTTAAAACTTGATTGAGAAAGTATTGTCGGTAAATTTATATTAAACACTTTGCGATTGTAATTTAAAGGGACAGGAAACCCAAAATTATTATTACATGATTTAGATAGAGCATACAATTTAATACAATTGTTCAATGTACTCCTATTATCTAATTTGCTTAATTCTAGGTTTGCTCAAGAGCTTGGGGCTAGTTGCTGATTGGTGGATGCACATCTATGCCTCTTGTCATTGGCTTACCAATTTGATTAGCTAGCTCCCTGTTGGGCAATGCTGCTCCTTCAAGAAAGGGTACCAAAAGAATGAAGCAAAATTTATATTAGAAGTAAATTGAAAAGTTATTTAAAAATGTATGCTCTATCTGAATCATGAAATAACATTTTTGGGTTCCATGACCCTTTAAAGAAAATTTATCAATGGTGTGAATATATGCGCCAAAAAAGGGACAACTGATTTGGAACACATTAACAGTATGAAAGTTAATTAATTCCTAAATATTTATTAAAAGAAAATAGTATAATCGGCTGTGCCCAGGGGTGGAGGTCGCAATTGCGACAGGGCCCCTGAGGATGGGGGCCCAGCTTTAAAAAAAAATATATATATTTTCAATAAAAAACGTTGACCTGCCACTGCCTGCACTGATATCATGTGAGTGTGACATGATGTTTCACTAGTGTCTCTGACTACAGGGGTTAGTGTTTCTGTTTTACCCATTGGTGTTTATGTGTGTGTGTATGTATGTGACTGTGTGTGTGTGTGTGTGTGTATGTATGTGACTGTATGTGTATTTATGTATGTGTGTGTGTGTATGTGACTGTGTGTGTATTTATACATGTGTGTGTGTGTGTATGTGACTGTGTGTGTATTTATGCATGTGTGTGTATGTGTGTATGTGACTGTGTGTATTTATGTATGTGTGTGTGTGTATGTGTGTATGTGACTGTGTGTGTATTTATACATGTATGTGTATGTATGTATGTGACTGTGTGTGTATTTATGTATGTATGTGTGTGTATGTGTGTATGTGACTGTGTGTGTATTTATGTATGTGTGTGTGTGTGTGTGTGTGTATGTGACTGTATGTGTATTTATGTATGTGTGTGTGTGTATGTGACTGTGTGTGTATTTATACATGTATGTGTATGTATGTATGTGACTGTGTGTGTATTTATGCATGTAATGTGTGTGTATATGTGTATGTGACTGTATGTGTATTTATGTATGTGTGTATGTGACTGTGTGTGTATTTATACATGTATGTGTATGTATGTATGTGACTGTGTGTGTATTTATGCATGTATGTGTGTGTGTATGTATGTGTGTATGTGACTGTGTGTGTATTTATACATGTATGTGTATGTATGTATGTGACTGTGTGTGTATTTATACATGTATGTGTATGTATGTATGTAACTGTGTGTGTATTTATGCATGTATGTGTGTGTGTATGTGATTGTGTGTGTATTTATACATGTATGTGTATGTATGTATGTGACTGTGTGTGTATTTATGCATGTGTGTGTGTGTCTTTATGCATGTGTGTGTGTGTATGTTTGTGGAACCAGCAAATTACAGACCTTGTTACTACAGCATGGGGGGGGGCAGGGGGTAAACAGTGTCACTATACAGTACCACTATATACAGTACGGGGGGGCTGGACAATGTCACAGACTACTGTGGTCATTTTATAAAGTACTGGGGCGGGTAGGGTCAGGCCAGCCATCTTACCGGCAGATTACAGACTGTGTCACTAACTCACTATATACAGTACTGGTGGGTTAAACAGTGTCACTATATACAGTAATAGGGGGTCAGACCATTTTACAGACTGTGGGCACAGGGTACCTCCTTTTGCAGATGTAATCTGATTCACATTTTTTTTCTGTGTTAAATGTAAAAAAAAAAAAGATATGTATAAAATTCACCTTTTTTATGGGGGGGGGGGGCTAGGGGGGCCCTTTTTAGATTCTTGCACCTGGGCTCTGTGGTTTCTATTTACGCTTCTGGCTGTTCCAACAAAACTTGCTATTAAAGGGATAACAGAGCATACCATTAAAAAAAAATCCAATTTACTTCTATTATCAAATTTGCTTTTGTCCCCATGATATTCGGTGTTAAAGAGATACCTAGGTATGCATCTGAAGCACTAAATGCTAGGAAATAGTGCTGCCATCTAGTGTTCTTGCAAATAGATAACATTCTTACAAAATTGCTGACATATAGTACTCCAGATATGGGCCAGCTCCAAAGCATAAGTCCCAGCTTTTCATCAAAAGATACCAATAGAACAAAGAAAAATTGATAATAGAAGTAAATTAAAAAGTTGTTTACAATCACATACTCTATCTAAATCATTAAAGAAAATGTTTAGGTTTCATATCCTTTTAGCAAAATTGACTTTATATTTATCAAATATTGCTCTAGATGGATGGTAAGACTGATTTAACTCATTTGCTTTTTGGCTTTTGTCATCATTAATGCTGCCTGCAACAGAGGGCAAAGAAGGTTCCTGTGACCTGTTGCAGAGAACAGCGAGAAAGAGCAAATCCCTTTTTTGATACAATCTTAATTCAGATCCATACATTGCACTTTTAAAAATGATTTTGTCTCGCCATCCAATCAGAGGCAAAAAGACAATGTTACTATTGCTTTGTGAACAAAAGAGGGCATATTATGATAAATATTTGCATTCTGTGTATATTTAGTCACCCTATACCACTAGTTTCAAACCTGCCCTAAAGCCTCCTCAACAGGCCAGGTTTTCAGGATTACCTTGGATGATAGGTAAAATAACCGTGTTTACTAATCAGCTGATTATTTAACCTGTGCTTACGGTTGCCACCTCGACCATGTTTTGCTGGACACTTATGAGTTACACATGCTGCAGGGTGTGCAGGGAGGAACATGAATAGTGTTATACAGGGTCACTATTTGTGTGCAGTCCAGGGGCTCAGTACATGTTGCCCTCGGCACACCCTGCAGCATGTGTAACTCATAAGTGTCCAGGAAAACATGGCCGAAGTGAGAACCCTACCTGTGCTCCAGTTCAGATATCCTCAAAATGTGGCCTGTTAGGGAGGCCTGAGGACAGGTTGAAAAACCAGAGCCCTATCCTAATCAAGATTTCTAGAGGAGTCAATGGCGGCATTAAGCATTTCCATACAAAATACGCGCCAGTTGCGAGGCTCTACTAGTGATCTTTCTTGCCTATTAAGTTACGCCCTTTTCTGGTGCAATTCCTTGCATCTGCACATTATTCTCAGACTTATCTTTGCTTTAAATATTTCTGTCTAGCATTTCTTTAGTGTTTAATATCCCTTTAAACCTAGAGGACTGTGCAGCTGAGAGTTCTCAGACACAGACTTGCAGCAGCTTCATGATGCATTACAGATTTACTTAAAGGGACATGAAACCCAAAAATTCTCTTTCGTGATTTAGACAGAGCATGCAATTTTAAACAACTTTCAGATTTACTTTAATTATCTAATTTGCTTCATTCTCTTGATATCCTCTGTTGAAATGCATATCTAGATAGGCTCAGTAGCTGCTGATTGGTGGTTGCACATAGATGCCTCGTGTGATTGGCTCACCCATTTGCATTGCTATTTCTTAAATAAGGGATATCTAAAGAATGAAACAAATTAGATAATAGAAGTCAATTGGAAAGTGGTTTAAAATTGTATTCTCTATCTGAATCATGTAAGACAATTTTTGGGTTTCATGTCCCTTTAACTCGATAATTAGATTCTATACAGTCTGAAAATTAATCAACTTTTTTGTATGATTAATATTAAAAAAGCATTTTATGCTTTTTTTTTAACTATTAAAGAATACCTTGCTAGCGATTGCGAGGGAATTGCAACAAATCATATAATTGTTTCCTGGTATTGAATTATTTTCATTAATAATATTTTGGTGAAGAAAATAAGTCACTCACTCTAAGATGCACAATATCAGATCAGTTGTGACTGTCTATTATTTATTTATATAATTTTATCTATCATCTGTCTGTGTCTGCCTGACTTTTTTGTTTTCCATTACACTAATTACCCATCTTCATAAACATATGGCAGTAAAGGGTTAAGTTCAGCTTTACCCTCATCAGCTACGTTTTGCATAATTAAGCTATTATTTATTGCACTCTAACAAGCAGGACTTTCCATTTATTAATTTTTTTTGTATCTGACACAATTAAGGGTGTTCTTCTTTTCTTATGTTTTGCTTGTTCTTTCAAAATATCTTAAAACTAAAGGAATAAACAAAGATTTGCACAAAAACTAGAATATGACATATTGCTAAGAGCATTTAAAAGCTTCAATACAATGTAATAAGTTTATAAGAAGAGACATAGGCCTCTAGTTATCAAACCGTCAACCGCAAATACACTGGAATTCTGTTGTGGCGAGGCTGATTCGCCTTAGTTATCAACCCCTACTGCCTGGCAAAAGTAGAATATAGTGACGTAACCAACGATCCGCCGGACTCAGTCCGACACAGATCGATGGTTACGTCACTACAGATGTTCCGAACGCAAGTTCGGCACATACTGACTACTTTTGGTAGTTATCAAACTACTACCAGGTACGCTCACCACTATTTCGGGCCAGCGTACCTGGATTTCAATGGGAGTCTGACCATAGCGAAAGCTCATGTTCGCTGCTGCCCGATATCCCATTGATTCCTCGCATTCCATTGGCTCATTAGAACAGCCAATAGAATGCGAGCTCAATCCGATTGGCTGATTGGATCCTATCAGCTAATCGGAATTCGAGGGACGCCATCTTGGATGACGTCCCTTAAAGGAACCTTCATTCGTCGTTCAGTCATCGGTTGAAGAGGATGGCTCCGCGTCGGCTCCTTTGAAGATGGCTCCGCTCCGCTCCGGATGGATGAAGATTGAAGACGCCGCCTGGATGAAGACTTCTGCTGGATGGAGGACCTCTTCTGCGCCACTTGGATGAAGAATTCGGCTCGGCGGGATGAAGACGACTCAAGGCAGGGAGATCTTCAGGGGGTTAGTGTTAGGTTTTTTTAAGGGGGGTTTGGGTGGGTTAGAGTAGGGGTATGTGGGTGGTGGGTTTTAATGTTGGGGGGTTGTATTTTTTTTAACAGGTAAAAGAGCTGATTACTTTGGGGCAATGCCCCGCAAAAAGCCCTTTTAAGGGCTGGTAAAAGAGCTGGTTACTTTGTAATTTAGAATAGGGTAGGGCATTTTTTTTATTTTGGGGGGCTTTATTATTTTATTAGGGGGCTTAGATTAGGTGTAATTAGTTTAAACTTCTTGTAATTCTTTTTTATTTTCTGTAATTTAGTGTGTGTTTTTTTTGTACTATAGTTTAGTTTATTTAATTTAATTTAATTTTAGGTAATTGTAGTTAATTTATTTAATTAATTTAATGATAGTGTAGTGTTAGGTTTAATTGTAACTTAGGTTAGGGTTTATTTTACAGGTAATTTTGTAAGTATTTTAGCTAGGTAGTTATTAAATAGTTAATAACTATTTAATAACTATTGTACCTAGTTAAAATAAATACAAAGTTGCCTGTAAAATAAAAATAAATCCTAAAATAGCTACAATATAATTATTAGTTATATTGTAGCTATCTTAGGGTTTATTTTATAGGTAAGTGTTTAGTTTTAAATAGGAATTATTTAGTTAATAATAGTAAGTTTTATTTAGATTTATTAAAATAATATTAAAGTTAGGGGGTGTTAGTGTTAGTGTTAGACTTAGGTTTAGGGGTTAATAAGTTTAATATAGGTGGCGGCGTGGTCCGGGAGCGGCAGTTTAGGCATTAAATTTAGTTGCGGCGGGGTCCGGGAGCGGCGGTTTAGGGGTTAATGAGTTTAATGTAGGTTGCGGCGGTGTAGTGGGGGACAGGATAGGGGTTAATAACTTTAATATAGGTGGCGGTGGGCTCCGGGTGTGGCGGTTTAGGGGTTAAACAATTTATTTAGTTGCGGCGGGGTCCGGGATCCGCAGGATGGGGTTAATAACTTGAATATAGGTGGTGGCGGTGTAGTGGGGGGCAGGATAGGGGTTAATAGGTATAATGTAGGTGGCGGCGGGGTCCGGGAGTGGCGGTTTAGGGGTTAATATATTTATTATAGTTGTGGCGGGGTCCAGGAGCAGAGTTTTAGGGGGTAATAAATTTATTTAGGTGCCGGGGGCTCCGGGAGCAGCAGTTTAGGGGGTAAAACAGTGTAGTTTAGTGTGGGTGCTTAGTGACAGGCTATCAAGAAAGCTGCGAAGAAGCCTATGAGCAGCGAGATCGATGACTGTCAGTTAACAACAGTCCGCTGCTCATCGCTCCGTACTTGGTGCGCGGCTTCTTGACAGCTTTTTTGATAACTTTGGCGAACGTATTCAGGTCTGCGGCAGTGATGGTAGGCGAGCTTAGGCGAGCGTATTGGGGCGGCAAATGCAGGTAAGTAGACGGCTTCATAACTAGAGGCCATATAGTAAGTGAAGCATAAAATCATAGAAAGTAGATCCTGATGCGTTTTAAGTTTATGCAAAAATAGTTTTTTATCTTTAATTCATAAAAAAAAGTCACACAAATATCTGCGTCTTGTCATCAGCCTTCTGCACTCAGTCTAACAAACAACAAAAAACAGCTGATGAGCTAAAATGACAACCAATCCTGCAGTTTTACATAATATCATAAACCAGCATATATTTATGAAACAGGGATTTCCAGCCCTCAAGCTAAAAAAAAAACAACTTTTTTTTTTTAAATAACCTTTTTTGATTTCTGAGACATTATGATCTATCTTTCTTTCTTTCTTCAATGCAAGATAAATCTAAATATTAGAAAGAAATACTAAAAAAATCAAAAGCTTCAGTAACTTTGTAGTCATTTTAACTAACTATATATAGCAGTGTTATATATAATATGTCCTGTGGCGAACAATGTATAACTGTTTTTCTAATTTGATAACCCTGCTACATACAATATGCATTTCAGGGAGAGATTGGATTACACATGTAATAAACCAAAATAACCAATAAGCTTTGCAGATTATTTTAAGTTTTTGCACTGCATCCAATGCAATGCAATACAATACAGGTGCTAAGTAGTTTTGACAGCTCTGAAAAATGCCTGAAAATCATCAACAATTTGCTGTAGCAAAATATAGTAAATATTTGAAAATGTGTGTTTGATTGTGTTTTCCTTAGTTACTAATTAACTGGCATCTTTCATTATCCTATAAGAAATACATTTACTTACTAGTCACTGAGGCTCAATATCTGCTTCTGTCAGTATCTTAATGTCCTTTCACGTTCTTGTTGCCCTCTGTACAGCTCTCTGAAGCTTTTTTCCAGGGTTTAGCCTGGACAGTGTATAAAATAACTTAAGAAAGAGAACAGGAACACACTCACTTCGTTCTCCTTTTTTTTTTAGATGAGTACCTTCGGAAAGAAGGAAGGAAGGGAGGGGAGAGGAAGTCAACAACCCTATGCTTTCCTGCAAAAAATAAGGAAACAGCAGATAGACATCTTTTTCTTCTTAAAAACTTTTTGGCAGAAGAAAAGAAAATGAGAAGGAATTCCACTAACATTCCATGAAGAGCAAAACCTCCACTGAGTATAATGAACAGCATAAGATTACCAGGGGATTGAGCATAATCCACTGTAAAATCCATTGGTGTAACTTCTTGATGTCTAGTTGGTCCCTAGATTTATGTTTTCATTTTCAGTTGCCTACATTTCTGTGTTATTTCCCCAAAAAGATTGATGTAGTGGGTTTGACCACTCTACAGTAGCACGTAGCTCTACCATGACAAGTCTTCAACATTGTTCTGAACCCAGCATATACATTGAAGACATTCCACAACTTTGCAAAGTTTTATTATCACTAAGATTTAAAACATTCAGTTGAAAATAAAATAATTCATCATGCATAAATGATCTAATTATCACAAATGATAATTCATAGATATTCCAGGTGTAGCATACCCATGGATCTCACCAAACCCCAAAATTTAAAATGACATAGCTACACAAACTACTTAAAATGTTCAACACTTTATATTAAGATATAACACCCATAACAAACCACAAATAAACACAACAGATAGGTATATGCACACACACACACACACACACACATATATATATATATATATATATATATATATATATAAATATATATATATACAGTGAAACCTGCTTAAGACGCAATGGCATTGGACAACGGAAATTTTCCGTCTTGGACAGGTTTCCGCCTTATACAGTTAGTGACTGATGGAGAGTCTTTTGACATGCGCAAAATCCAAAATGGCAGAATAATATTACTGTATTGGTCATAAAGCCAGTCTGACCTGCACTGCCGCAAGGGAGCATGGGACTGGATTCCTGACCAATCAGGAAGTCGGGCGGCAGGTTTCCATGTTCCCTTGTGGCACTTGGGCGTAAATGCTCAGGATCAGCACCATACCATACAGTACCAGTATCAGTATCAGTGCATCCCTAATCAGAATCAATTGCTTGTTTTTCAAGTAACAAAGACAGTACAGTTTTTCTACTTAATCATTACACCAGTTTTATTATTTATTTTTTATCTGGATTTACTTTTTTTTTTCTAACACAGAAAATGGGTGAGAAAACATCAATTGTATACAGACACAGTACAGTATTAAAAGATTAATTGTTGCATCAATTACTGTCTTCGCTTTCCTTTTCACTTCGCCATTGCCAACTAACTATTCTTCCATGATTTTCTCTTTATTTTCTCTTTATTTTAGATCGCTTAATAAATTTGCGTTTTGCCGCACTTACATTTCTTAATGCATTTTTTTACAACTTATCTTTTGTATAGGCCTCAATCACTTTCACTTTTGCAGCGAGAGTAATAGTGTTGCACTTTCTAGGAGCCATTCTGTGTCCCACACCTCTTCCGTTTCAGCGTCTGTTCCCACATCCCTTCCGTTTCAACATCCTTCCCACACCACTTCCATTTCAGCGTCCATTCCCACACCTTTTCCGTTTCAGCGTCTTTCCAACACCACTTCTGTTTCAGTGTCTGTTCCATCGTTTCAGCGTTCCCACACCGCTTCCGTTCCAGCGTTGCCACACCCCTTCCGCGTTACATTTTCCGGCTTATCCAAGTAGCTGAACATAATGTATATGCACTTAACACTGGGACTGCATTCCGTTTCCGTGTTGGACAGGTTTCGGCTTATCCAGGTAGTTAAACAATGTAAGTATAACACTAAGCACCCGGGACTGTGGAATATTTCCGTCATGGACAGGTTTCCGTGTTATACAGAGTCCATCTTGGACAGTTTTCATTGTGTGTATATATATATATATATATATATATATATGTATGTATTTTACCACTCCAGATACTTAATATTTCTGCTCATTGTGATTATTGGTTAGTTTTTGTATTCATGTCACCCTGAATGAATCTGCTGCATTTTAAGTGAATTAAAGTAGTTTGTTAACAGGGCACTAAAGAATACTCAGTCCCACTGTAGAAACAATTTTGCCAAGTATTACAGGGGCGCCACTTCTCAGGCAGGTGAAAAATCCCAGGTGATAAAATGCCACGGTCAGCTCTTCAAAAAATGACAAATATGTGAAGGTTAAAACAACAAAGAGAAAAGAAGGCACTCCAAATGCATAGTAACTCCGGGTAATGTCCCCACAGATGAGAAACCCCCTAGTATGCAGAATACTCACGATGTAGCAACACTTATCCAAAAGTGCAAAATAGTGCACTCTGGGTCCTTAGGAGCTCCCCAGCTAGCTCACAACCTGTCGCAGTCAGCAGCATCTGTGAGGACATTACCCTGAGTTACTACACCATTGGAGCGCCTTCTTTTCTTTTTCTTGTTAACAAGGCAGACTACGATGATTCCCTGTTATATATTTTTAAGAGTTGTGTCCAACAAAGGGAGCACCCCCCAACTGAAATGTTGGATGCTTGGACTCCAACATTTTACTTTTAACTTGTAATATGAGAGCAAGAATAGGAGCGCTATTGATGTAAATTTAGTGCAGTTAACGCTCAATAGCGCTAATATTTTTGCACTCCACTTGTAATCTAGTCCTAAGTTTGCAAATTGATGGACTTTTAGTTAAATTTATTTTGTGGAACAGAACATAATACACATGGATTATCAATGGTATATTTATATACTGTATATACCATTTAGATTTATAATGCATGGGCTTATGTGTTCATGCCAAGAAGATGAGTAAAGTTTCTACCTTATTGCTTAAGAAATCCCTGTCCCCCTTCTTGTGAGAATGTCTGTGGACAAACCCTGTGATGTTTGAAAATGTGTGAATTAGTTACGTATAATATACCTAATGGCAGTAAATGTAATCTGCAGTTTGGTACTGGGTCAGGATGTACAGTCCTATTTCTACTGGAGCTGTATTTCTATTCTGTTTGTTTAACCTATGTTCTGTTGGATGCACATAATTTCCTAGCTGTTAATGGTTTATGTAGTGTTTTTTGTTGGGTTTGTATGGCATTGTTTGTTTTAAGGAGGTTCGAGTATGATCGGGTTGATTGACACCCCCTGCTGGCGGCCTATTGGCCTTGTGAGCTGCTGGTGCAATGCTGAATACGGAAAGCGTATTGCTCGCCGTATTCAGCGAGGTCTATCGGACCTGATCCGCACTGTCGGATCAGGTCCGACAGACCTTGATAAATTGGGGCCTTTGTGTCTCTGTCTCTCTGCAGCAAGCCTGTGTGTCTTTGTCTCTTTGCAGTGACCCTGTGTGTCTTTGTCTCTTTGCAGTGACCCTGTGTGTCTTTGTCTCTCTGCAGCTAGCCTGTGTGTCTTTGTCTCTTTGCAGTGACCCTGTGTGTCTTTGTCTCTCTGCAGCTAGCCTGTGTGTCTTTGTCTCTCTGCAGCTAGCCTGTGTGTCTTTGTCTCTTTGCAGTGACCCTGTGTGTCTTTGTCTCTCTGCAGCTAGCCTGTGTGTCTTTGTCTCTCTGCAGCTAGCCTGTGTGTCTTTATCTCTTTGCAGTGACCCTGTGTGTCTTTGTCTCTCTGCAGCTAGCCTGTGTTTCTGTCTCTCTGCAGCGAACCTGTGTGTCTCTGTCTCTCTGCAGCGAACCTGTGTGTCTCTGTCTCTCTGCAGCGAGCCTGTGTGTCTCTGTCTCTCTGCAGCGAGCCTGTGTGTCTCTGTATCTCTGTAGCGAACCTGTGTCTTTGTTTCTTTTCAGCGAGCCTGTGTGTCTCTGTCTCTCTGCAGTGATCCTGTGTGTATTTGTCTCTCTGCAGCGATCCTGTATGTCTTTGTCTCTCTGCATCTAGCCTGTGTGTCTTTGTCTCTTTGCAGTGACCCTGTGTGTCTTTGTCTCTCTGCAGCTAGCCTGTGTGTCTTTGTCTCTCTGCAGCTAGCCTGTGTGTCTTTGTCTCTTTGCAGTGACCCTGTGTGTCTTTGTCTCTCTGCAGCTAGCCTGTGTGTCTTTGTCTCTCTGCAGCTAGCCTGTGTGTCTATCTCTTTGCAGTGACCCTGTGTGTCTTTGTCTCTCTGCAGCTAGCCTGTGTTTCTGTCTCTCTGCAGCGAGCCTGTGTGTTTCTGTTTGTCTGCAGTGAGCCTGTGTGTCTCTGTCTCTCTGCAGCGATCCTGTGTGTTTTTGTCTCTCTGCAGCGAGCCTGTGTCTCTCTGTCTCTCTGCAGCAAGCCTGTGTGTTTTTGTCTCTCTGCAGCGAGCCTGTGTGTCTCTGTCTCTCTGCAGCGATCCTGTGTGTCTTTGTCTCTCTGCAGCAAGCCTGTGTGTCTTTGTCTCTCTGCAGCAAGCCTGTGTGTTTTTGTCTCTCTGCAGCGATCCTGTGTGTCTTTGTCTCTCTGCAGCGAGACTGTGTGTCTGTTTTTCTGCTGCGAGCCTGTCTGTCTCTGTCTCTCTGCAGCAAACCTGTGTGTCTCTGTCTCTCTGCAGCGAGCCTGTGTGTTTCTGTTTGTCTGCAGTGAGCCTGTGTGTCTCTGTCTCTCTGCAGCGAGCCTGTGTGTTTCTGTTTGTCTGCAGTGAGCCTGTGTGTCTCTGACTCTCTGCAACAAGCCTGAACATTTCTATCTCTCAACAGCAAGCCAATGAGGCCTAGTTATCAAGCCGTCAACCTCAAATACGCTGGAATTCTGCAGCGTATTTGTGGCGAGGCTGATTCGCCTTAGTTATCAAAGGCTAGAGACCTGCAAAAGTAGAATTTAGTGACGTAAGCTTCGATCCGCCGTACTCAGTCCAACACAGATCGATTCTTACGTCACTCCAGATGTTCCGCACACAAGTGCGGCACAATCTGACTACTTTTGCTAGTTATCAAAAAACTAGCAGGTACGCTCGGCACTTTTCCGGCCCAGCATACCTGGTTTTCAAACCGCCACCCTGGCGGCGGATCCCGTAGAAATCAATGGGAGTCTGACCACAGCGAAAGTTCATGTTCGCTGCTGCCAGACATCCCATTGATTCCTATGGGAGCTGTCTACACCTAACACCCTAACATGTACCCCGAGTCTAAATACCCCTAATCTGTCCCCCCTACACCGCCGCAAGTAAATAAATTTATTACCCCCTAAACCGCCACTCCCGGAGCCCACCGCCACTCTAATAAAATGATTAACCCCTAAACCGCCGCTCCCGGAGCCCACCGCAAGCTATAATAAATATGTTAACCCGTAAACCGCTGCTCCCTGACCCCGCCACAACTATAATATATGTATTAACCCCTAAACCCCCGCTCCCTGACCCCGCCGCAACTATAATATATGTATTAACCCCTTAACCGCCGCTCCCTGACCCCGCCACAACTATAATATATGTATTAACCCCTAAACCTAAGTCTAACCCTAACACCCCCAAACTTAAATATTAATTAAATACATCTAAAAAATATTTCTATTATTAACTAAATTAATCCTATTTAAAACTAAATACTTACGTATAAAATAAACCCTAATATAGCTACAATATAAATAATAATTATATTGTAGCTATCTTAGGATTTATTTTTATTTTACAGGCAAATTTCTATTTATTTTAACAAGGTACAATAGCTATTAAATAGTTATTAACTATTTAATAGCTTACCTAGCTAAAATAAAGAGAAATTTACCTGTAAAATTAATCCTAACCTAAGTTACAATTACACCTAACACTACACTATACTTTAATAAATTATTTCTATTTAAAACTAAATACTTACCTGTAAAATAAACCCTAAGATAGCTACAATGTAATTAATAATTACATTGTAGCTATTTTAGGAATTATATTTATTTTACAGGTAACTTTGTATTTATTTTAGCTAGTTAGAATAGTTATTAAATAGTTATGAACTATTTAATAACTACCTAGCTAAAAGAAATACAAAATTACCTGTAAAATAAATCCTAAGCTAAGTTACAATTAAACCTAACACTACACTATCATTACATTAATTAAATAAATGAAATACAAATAACTACAATTAAATACAATTACATAAACTAACTTAAGTACAAAAAATAAAAAAATCTAAGTTACAAAAAATAAAAAAAATAAGTTACAAACATTTAAAAAATATTACAACAATTTTAAGCTAATTACACCTAATCTAAGCCCCCTAATAAAATAACAAAGCACTCCAAAATAAAAAATTCCCTACCCTATTCTAAATTAAAAAAGTTCAAAGCTCTTTTACCTTACCAGCCCTTAAAAGGGCCTTTTGCGGGGCATGCCCCAAAGAATTCAGCTCTTTTGCCTGTAAAAGAAAAATACAACCCCCCCAACATTAAAACCCAGCACCCACATACCCCTAATCTAACCCAAACCCTCCTTAAAAAAACCTAACACTACCCCCCTGAAGATCATCCTACCTTGAGTTGTCTTCAGCCAGCCGACCCACCAATGGAACCGAAGAGGAGATCCGGAGCGGCAGAAGTGATCCTCCAAGGGGCGCTGAAGAAGTCTTCCATCCGATGAAGTCATCATCCAGGCGGCGCTGAAGAAGTCTTCCATCCGGGCGATGTCATCTTCCAAGCGGCGCTGAAGAAGTCTTCCATCCGGGCGATGTCATCTTCCAAGCGGGGTCTTCAATCTTCTTTCTTCAGGATCCATCTTCATCCCGCCGACGCGGAACATCCTTCTTCCCCGACGGACTACCGACGAATGAAGGCTCCTTTAAGGGACGTCATCCAAGATGGCGTCCCTTCAA
Organism: Bombina bombina; assembly: GCF_027579735.1. Lineage (NCBI taxonomy): Eukaryota > Metazoa > Chordata > Amphibia > Anura > Bombinatoridae > Bombina > Bombina bombina. The sequence goes on along the minus strand of NC_069500.1, from coordinate 200,813,288 downwards.
TTCCGATTGGCTGATAGGATTCTATCAGCCAATCGGAATTAAGGTAGGAAAAATCTGATTGGCTGATTGAATCAGCCAATCAGATTGAGCTTGCATTCTATTGGCTGATCGGAACAGCCAATAGAATGCAAGCTCAATCTGATTGGCTGATTGGATCAGCCAATCGGATTGAACTTCAATCTGATTGGCTGATTCAATCAGCCAATCAGATTTTTCCTACCTTAATTCCGATTGGCTGATAGAATCCTATCAGCCAATTGGAATTGAAGGGACGCCATCTTGGATGACTTCCCTTAAAGGAGCCTTCATTGGTCGGTAGTCCGTCGGGGAAGAAGGATGTTCCGCGTCGGCGGGATGAAGATGGATCCTGAAGAAAGAAGATTGAAGACCCCGCTTGGAAGATGACATCGCCCGGATGGAAGACTTCTACAGCGCCGCTTGGAAGATGACATCGCCCGGATGGAAGACTTCTTCAGCGCCGCCTGGATGATGACTTAATCGGATGGAAGACTTCTTCAGCGCCCCTTGGTGGATTATTTCTGCCGCTCCAGATCTCCTCTTCGGTTCCATCGGTGGGTCGGCTGGCTGAAGACAACTCAAGGTAGTATGATCTTCAGGGGGGTAGTGTTAGGGTTTTTTAAGTGGGGTTTGGGTTAGATTAGGGGTATGTGTGTGGTGGGTTTTAATGTTGGGGGGGTTGTATTTTTCTTTTACAGGCAAAAGAGCTGAATTCTTTGGGGCATGCCCCGCAAAAGGTCCTTTTAAGGGCTGGTAAGGTAAAAGAGCTTTTTTAATTTAGAATAGGGTAGGGAATTTTTTATTTTGGGGTGCTTTGTTATTTTATTAGGGGGCTTAGATTAGGTGTAATTAGCTTAAAATTGTTGTAATATTTTTTAAATGTTTGTAACTTATTTTTTTTATTTTTTGTAACTTAGCTTTTTTTATTTTTTGTACTTTAGTTAGTTTATGTAATTGTATTTAATTGTAGTTATTTGTATTTAATTTATTTAATTAATGTAATGATAGTGTAGTGTTATGTTTAATTGTAACTTAGGTTAGGATTTATTTTACAGGTAATTTTGTATTTCTTTTAGCTAGGTAGTTATTAAATAGTTCATAACTATTTAATAACTATTCTAATTAGCTAAAATAAATACAAAGTTACCTGTAAAATAAATATAATTCCTAAAATAGCTACAATGTAATTATTAATTACATTGTAGCTATCTTAGGGTTTATTTTATAGGTAAGTATTTAGTTTTAAATAGAAATAATTTATTAAAGTATAGTGTAGTGTTAGGTGTAATTGTAACTTAGGTTAGGATTTATTTTACAGGTAAATTTCTCTTTATTTTAGCTAGGTAAGCTATTAAATAGTTAATAACTATTTAATAGCTATTGTACCTAGTTAAAATAAATTGAAAGTTACCTGTAAAATAAAAATAAATCCTAAGATAGCTACAATATAATTATTATTTATATTGTAGCTATATTAGGGTTTATTTTATAGGTAAGTATTTAGTTTTAAATAGGATTAATTTAGTTAATAATAGAAATATTATTTAGATGTATTTAATTAATATTTAAGTTAGGGGGTGTTAGGGTTAGTGTTAGACTTAGGTTTAGGGGTTAATAATTTTATTACAGTGGCGGCGGTGTAAGGGGGGCAGGATAGGGTTTAATAAATTTATTATAGGTGGCGACGGTGTAGGGGGGGCAGATTAGGGGTTAATAAGTTTAATATAGGTTGCGGCGGGGTCCGGGAGCGGCGGTTTAGGGGTTAAACTATTTATTTAGTTGCGGCTAGGTCCGGGATCAGCAGGATAGGGGTTAATAACTTTATTATAGGTGGCGGCGGTATAGGGGGGGGCAGGATAGGGGTTACTAGGTATAATGTAGGTGGCGGCGGTGTCCGGGAGCGGCGGTTTAGGGGTTAAACTATTTATTTAGTTGCGGCGAGGTGCGGGATCAGCAGGATAGGGGTTAATAACTTTATTATAGAGGGCGACGGTATAGGGGGGGCAGGATAGGGGTTACTAGGTATAATGTAGGTGGCGGCGGTGTCTGGGAGCGGCGGTTTAAGGGTTAATACATTTATAAGAGTTGCGGAGGGGTCTAGGAGTGGCGGTTTAGGGGTTAATAACTTTATTTAGTTGCGGGGGGCTCCGGGGGCGCCGGTATAGGGTGTAGAACAGTGTAGTTAGTGTGGGTGCTTAGTGACAGGCTAGCAATAAAGCTGTCAAAAAGCCAAAGAGCAGCGAGATCGGATGAGTGATAACTATCACAGTCCGCTGCTCATCGCCCCGTACTTGGTGCGCGGCTTTTTGACAGATTTTTTCATAACTTAGGCGAAATTTTGCAGGTCCGCGGCGGCGATGGTAGGCGAGCTTAGGCAGGCGTATTGGGCCGGCGAAGGCAGGTAAGTTAACATGTTGATAACTAGGCCTCAATGTGTCTAGACAGTGGTAGTTTATGTGTGCCATATAGATACATTGCGCTCACTCCCATGGATTAAATTATGAGTCAGCACTGATTAGCTAAAATGCAAATCTGTCAAAAGAACTGAAATAAGGTGGCAGTCTGCAGAGGCTTAGATACAAGATAATCACAGAGGTAAAAAGCATATTAATATAACAGTGCTAGTTATGCAAAGCTGGGGGATTATCTATCTTTTTAAAAGTAAAAATTATGGAGTAGATTGTCCCTTTAATTTAAAAATATGAATTTAATGTTTTTTGTGTCTTGGAGGTGTGCATATAGAGATGCATTGGCTGGCTTTTATGTATTTGAGTGAGCTCTTAGTTATAAATCGACATTAAAGTAATGTTTATTTCTTGCTGGTTATAGATTTTAAAAGTATTACATTTCTTTTTCTAAAATAGATGTTTTTTTTAAAACAGTTTCTGTTGATTTGCTATTGAGCCATGTTTCTGTTCACCAGCCAATGAGCTCCTATTCCATGGACCAGTTGTACCCAAACAGTCACTTGCGGAACAACAACTAGACATGTGCGTTTTGTTTTGTTCCGAATCGAAATTCGGACGAATTCGCTAAATTCAGAGATTCTAATCGATTCGAATTTCCGAATAACCCTAGCAACAAAACTAAACTAATCCAAATGCATTTGTAACGAATAAATCCAAATTAGTTTGGATTTATTTGTTACATTTGAATGGCCATGGACTAATCACAATTCAGTATAAAAATTAAATTTATAATAACAATTCAGTATAAAAATTAAATTTAGTGAGATTTAGTGAGATAGAAAAGTGAAATAATTGCGTCTGTGTAACTTGGAACTATCTGAATCAACATAACATATACCAAACTTCTGAATTTACAAATCGAATCCGAAACGAATACATCCGAATTTATTCAAATCCGAATGAAGCCGAAACGAATACATTCGAATGCATCCGAATTCGAATCAATCCGAAACAAAATTCAAACAGATCCAAATCGGCCCGAAACTAACCAAAACAAATGTTTCCGCTGCGCACATGTCTAACAACAACTGTAACTTAAAGAGACAGTAAACACCGTATAATTACAAGACATTTCTGTTGTGTTGCTATTTAATACCATTACCATATCAGCCAAGTCTTCATGGTTTTAAAAGAAATTAATATCCTTTTTACTGCAATTATTTTTCAATAGCCAAACTCCACCAACCATTGGCCTTATTTTGAGGAGCAAATCTGAGCTATAGTCAAAAGACAACAAGGTTAGCCACAGTAGAGTTAGTATAAAGTAAATAATTTTGCAATTGTTATCTGATAAAGCCAATTAGGTACATATACTGTATGTAGCAGGGTTGACCTAGACAAGTCAGTAGGTTCATTTCAAGTCATGAGAACAAGAAATTGTTAAATTTCAGAGCCAAGTTACATGAAAGGGGACAAACTAAATAATGGAAATATATTGCAAATGTATGCCACTGAACATAAGCATTGTGTCTAAAAATTACAAAGTGTTTACTGTTCATTTAACTATTGTTATTCTGATTAAAAAAAAAACATTCTTAAATAGTTATTTTTATGTGCATATTTTGTGTTTATTGTCCCCTTAAATAAATCATTGATAGAATGGCGTATCCAGAGCAAATATTAGCCTGAGAAAAATAATATTGTTTTAAATTAAATTAGTTTTTCAAATATTGAAAAAATATGGGTATCATTCTAATGTCCATAAAGCAGTCGTCACAGCGATATTGTAACTTAAGTTCCTTTTTCTGCTAAGGCCAATTAGGGACACTTATAAATGGCTTACTAGAATGTGCAAACAGGAGAAGGGAACAAAATAAATAATGAAAGTATACTGCAAAGTTGTTTTACTACATACAATTAATCATTTTATATCAATATCTCAAAGTGTTTAATATCCCTTTAAATAAAGTGCTGTTAAACTATTATATTTTAACATTGGTTATTTTTCAAAGTTTATGAAACATTTGTAATGTTAGGAAAAAAGTTATTAGTCAGGAGGTTGTTATTTATTTTTCTTGCATTTGCTTTAAAATATCTTGCTTTTGTGCAAATAAAAACATACTTGTTCCACACCTTATAGAAAGGCCTAAAAAAAAGTGTAACTTAGGTTTCCATCAAATTGTTGCAAACTACCTTAATTAGCAACATACCAGCCAGCGATTGCTTAGCGCAATGGACAAACTTCTAGCCCTTATCGCCCACCATTAAAAGATAATTACTGATAAAAGTAAACAGTTTTACATGCATTTAAAACATTTAGGGCTAGATTATAAGTGGAGCGTTATATTTTTTTGTCGCAATCGTGAAAACTCCAGTAGAATTAAGCTTTTTTCACTAGTCGGGTTGCGCTGCAATTACAAGTTTAAAAAAAGACTAGAAAGCTAAATTCTGAGTTTACAATATTGCGTGCACGTTCACATATTCCCCATAACAGTCAATGGAGAGAAAAAAAGGGGAAAAAAAACACCCACTCTCATGAGCAAACACGATCGCATTTTCGCAATTGCGCTATTTCAACATCAAAATATGAATATTTCATATTCCAATATTCTTAACATAACGGAATATATTCTATTTACACCCACTCTCTTGCGCAAACATGACATATTCTCATTAGCGCAAATCCGACATTTAATTAGGAATATTTCATATTCCAATGTTCTTTAACATGTTTGTTTGTAATATGCGCAAAGATGATTGCATACGGTAATATGCGCAAACATGATCGCATACTGTAATATGAGCATACACAACATGAAAATATGAAAAATATGTGTACATATATATTAATGTTTTTATGTGTGAATATATGTCTGTAAATACATACAGTATATACACATATAAATACATGAATACATATTTATACATATATATGGACATATATATAAATACATACAGTATATACACATATAAATACATGAATACATATTTATACATATATATGGACATATATATAAATACATACAGTATATACACATATAAATACATGAATACATATTTATACATATATATGGACATATATATAAATACATACAGTATATACACATATAAATACATGAATACATATTTATACATATATGTGGACATATATATATAAATACATACAGTATATACACATAATATATATATATATATATATATATATATATATACATATACATGTTTAGACATATAAATGTATGTATCTCAATGTTAAAGCCCTTTGCCTGCCTTCTTTTTCCTAACACCCGAGATCTCATATCTTTGAGCCCCTTATAAATTTTGAATGCAATTTTTTTTCTAATACTTTTTATTAGATGTGGTTTTTATGTTATTACTTTGTAATTTATTTTTGAAGTGTTTTGTGCAACTTTTTATCTTCGGAAAACAGTTAACCCCAGCTCTGAGATTGTTGTAAGGATTGAAGTAATTTCGCTCAACTTGTAATATAAGCGCAATTAAAATGGGTCACGAAAACATGATATCACTTGCACGAAAACGTTTGCGCCTCACTTGTAATCTAGCCCTTATTTTGTATATAGTTCCTTTGAAATTAATTTGCAATTCAGTACTTATTGCCGATATATATATATATATATATATATATATATTTTTTTTATATATATATATATATATATATATATATATATACGCATATATATATATATACAGCAAAAAATAGCTGACATTTTGGTCTTTTATAATCACAAACGTGTTTATACCAGTGACATTTCGGGGATACAGCTCCCCTTCCTCAGACTGTCTAAGGATGGGGAGCTGTATCCCCAAAACGTCACTGCAATAAACAAATTTGTGATTATAAAAGACCAGAGTGCCAGCTATTTGTTGCTGTATATTGATGTTTACTTGCACCCTGGCAGTTGCTTTATTAGGTGAGAGTGCACTTCATTTGGAGTTTATATATAACTAACTAACTGATATTAATAGGTGTAACTGATATTAGAAATATGAACTTCTGAGATGGTAGAAAATAGCTTGATTAGACCAAAGTACAACCATAAGTAAGTTGTGGCGTTAGCCACTTTTGAATTTCATTGTCTTAAAAATATTATTACTAACAAAGCGATGACCTCTAGTGTTCAGTGAAGGTATGTGAACTGTATGAAGACAATTTCAATTAATTGCAAACCAATGTGTTACAGATGTGACTAGTAAATATCAACAATGAAGCACTGAACTAAAAACAGTTTTTACATGTAGCAAGTACTTAAAGAAGCTCTACTCTGCCTGCAAGATTTTGTATATATGGCGGGTACATATCAAGTAATTATCACTATACTACATTCAGTTTATACATGTGGCTGGTATATATCAGTAATTATCACTACACTACATACAGTTTGTACATGTATATATCAGTAATTATCACTACACTACATACAGTTTGTACATGTATATATCAGTAATTATCACTACACTACATACAGTTTGTACATGTATATATCAGTAATGAAGCACTACACTAAATACAGTTTGTACATGTACATATCAAGTAATTATCACTATACTACATTCAGTTTATACATGTGGCTGGTATATATCAGTAATTATCACTACACTACATACAGTTTGTACATGTATATATCAGTAATTATCACTACACTACATACAGTTTGTACATGTATATATCAGTAATGAAGCACTACACTAAATACAGTTTGTACATGTATATATCAGTAATTATCACTACACTACATACAGTTTGTACATGTATATATCAGTAATGAAGCACTACACTAAATACAGTTTGTACATGTGGCTAGTATATATAATAAATTATGCACTAGACTACTTACAGTTTGTAAATGTTGCTTGTATTTACCAGCAATAAAGTATTAACCTGCAAATAATTTATACACAAAATATTTTGTAAAAGCATAATAAAACTCAATTTGTTAGCAAATATTGCGTAAGTAAAAGGGACATAAAACACTTTGAGATTTGAATATGAAATGTTTAAATGGATACTGAAGTTTTCAATTACCTTTCCACCCAACAGATTACGTCGTTGTCGGCTTGTGCAGGTCTATTTCATATTTTCCCTACCAATCTACAACTACCACAGAACATTTTCTGTATCTATCTCTTCCTAGCAACCAAATTAGCCATAGCTTGAGCATGGCTACAACAGTCACCACCCATATGGTCCCAGGTTGTGGCAATCCTCCGATTCATTAAACCCATGGAATCTTATGTATCCCAAATCAATAATTCTGTGGAACTGCAACATCAAGTCTGAGAATATGATCCCCCATAATTAATTAATAGGAACGCTGATCTTAATTTTAGTCCTGGCACCTACAAACCTATCCTACTTACACAGGAGACTTCCACCTCCCTTCTCCCCCCTCCTTTTTTTTTCTTCTTCTTCTTCTTCTTCTTCTTCTTCTTCTCTCTCTAATCTCTTTATTTTCTATCTCCTCCTTCGCATTTACTATATTCAGTTTTGTTCATACAGTGGGGCAAAAAAGTATTTAGTCATACACCAATTGTGCAAGTTCTCCCACTTAAGGAGATGAGAGAGGCCTCTAATTTTCATCATAGGTATACCTCAACTATGAGAGACAAAATGTGGAAACAAATCCAGACAATCACATTGTCTGATTTGGAAAGAATTTTTTTGCAAATTATGGTGGAAAATAAGTATTTGGTCAATATCAAAAGTTCATCTCAATACTTTGTTATATATCCTTTGTTGGCAATGACAGAGGTCAAACGTTTCTGTAAGTCTTCACAAGGTTGTCACACACTGTTGCTGGTATGTTGGCCCATTCCTGCATGCAGATCTCCTCTAGAGCAGTGATGTTTTGGGGCTGTCGCTGGGCAACACAGACTTTCAACTCACTCCAAAGGTTTTCTATGGGGTTGAGATCTGGAGACTGGCTAGGCCACTCCAGGACCTTGAAATCATTCTTACGAAGCCACTCCTTCATTGCCCGGGCGTTGTGTTTGGGATCATTGTCATGCTGAAAGACCCAGCCACGTTTAATCTTCAATGCCCTTTGCACTCAAAATCTCACGATACATGGCCCCATTCATTCCTTCATGTACACGGATCAGTCGTCCTGTTCCCTTTGCAGAGAAACAGCCCCAAAGCATGATGTTGCCACCCCCATGCTTCACAGTAGGTATGGTGTTCTTTGGTTGCAACTCAGCATTGTCTCTCCTCCAAACACGATGAGTTGTGTTTCTACCAAACAGTTCTACTTTGGTTTCATCTGACCATATGACATTCTCCCAATCCGCTTCTGGATCATCCAAATGCTCTCTAGCATACTTCAGATGGGTCCGGACATGTACTGGCCTAAGCAGGGGGACACGTCTGGCACTTCAGGATCTGAGTCCCTGGCGGCGTAGTGTGTTACTGATGGTAGCCTTTGTTATGTTGGTCCCAGCTCTCTGCAGGTCATTCACTAGGTCCCCCCGTGTGGTTCTGGGATGTTTGCTCACCGTTCTTGTTATAATTTTGACCCCACGGGATGAGATCTTGCGTGGAGCCCCAGATCGAGGGAGATTATCAGTGATCTTGTATGTCTTCCATTTTCTAATTATTGCTCCCACGGTTGATTTCTTCACACCAAGCTGCTTGCCTATTGCAGATTCAGTCTTCCCAGCCTGGTGCAGGTCTACAATTTTGTTTCTGGTGTCCTTCGACAGCTCTTTGGTCTTCACCATAGTGGAGTTTGGAGTGTGACTGGTTGAGGTTGTGGACAGGTGTCTTTTATACTGATAACAAGTTCAAACAGGTGCCATTAATACAGGTAATGAGTAGAGGACAGAGGAGCCTCTTAAAGAAGAAGATACAGGTCTGTGAGAGCCAGAAATCTTGCTTGTTTGTAGGTGACCAAATACTTATTTTCCACCATAATTTGCAAATAAATTCTTTCCAAATCAGACAATGTGATTGTCTGGATTTGTTTCTACATTTTGTCTCTCATAGTTAAGGTATACCTATGATGAAAATTACAGGCCTCTCTCATCTTCTTAAGTGGGAGAACTTGCACAATTGGTGGCTGACTAAATACTTTTTTGCCCCACTGTATCTGAAGCTTATTACTATTGTTAAGATTTGTTATTTGACTTTCTACTTAAGTTCTAATTCTCAACCGAAAAATTAAAAAATTAAAATTGTTTTAGGCGCTCATTGGCACCCCAGAGACTCTTAAGCACCCATGCTAGAAAGTATTCTCCTATGATGAAGCCCAGAAGATCTAATGTCTCCTGAGAACAAGTGCCTTACTATTTCTGGACTTACGTTCTTTTTTTTGGTGTGCATTTGTTTGATAAGATTACTGTTTATATGTATTACTCTGGAACCTGTACGTTGTTTTACAATGACCTGCCTCAATGAAAAATATTTGTAAAAAAAAAAAAAGGGATGCTGAACCCAAATTTTTTATTTCATGATTTAGATAGAGCATGCAATTTTAAGCAACTTTCTAATTTATTCCTACTATCAAATTTTCTTTGTTCTCTTGGGGGTAGATTTCACAAGTGAAAGGCGGACATGATTCGCTAAATGCCGACAGCATACACCATCTAACTATTAACCCCTATGCCGCCATAAACCCAACGCAAGTCCTAACTATTAACCCCCTATGCCATCATAAACCACAAACGCAAAGTAACCTAACACCTAACCCCCCTCTTAACTAAAACCACTTAGTTCAAAATATTAAAAAGAAATCTAATTACAAAAATTTTCAAAATCCTAAACTGAAAAAACCTAACCCCCTCTAAACCCCCACCCCCTCTAAACTAACCCCATAAAAATAGTATCAATAAATTATATTTTTACATAACAAGCATGCAGTTATGTATATCTAAAATATTAATTATACTTTCTTTAATTAGAAATAATAAAACACAACAAGCAACATTAATTATATTTTAATTTATAAGCAAATATTTAAACATTATGCATTGCACATAACAATGCATCATTTATGTGTAGGGCCTTTAATTTCTACAGTTAGTTTTATGGGAAATTAGGGGTCAATGTTTAAATAATATGCATAGTTATGTACAATGCATATATATTTTTAATTATTGTAGATATCTTAAATAGAATTTAATGTTTGCTTAATATTATTTTAAACATTAAAATAATATTAAGCCTGCTCTACCTAACCCCCTCTAAACCCCCACCCCCTCTAAACTAACCCCAAAAAAATAGTATCAATAAATTATATTTTTACATAACAAGCATGCAGTTATGTATATCTAAAATATTAATTATACTTTCTTTAATTAGAAATAATAAAACACAACAAGCAACATTAATTACATTTTAATTTATAAGCAAATATTTAAACATTATGCATTGCACATAACAATGCATCATTTATGTGTAGGGCCTTTAATTTCTACAGTTAGTTTTATGGGAAATTAGGGGTCAATGTTTAAATAATATGCATAGTTATGTACAATGCATATATTTTTTTAATTATTGTAGATATCTTAAATAGAATTTAATGTTTGCTTAATATTATTTTAAACATTAACATATATTTTCAAATATATATTTGTTTTAAATAATAGCAAGCAACTATTAAATCCCTTTTAATATATCTACAATCTTTCAAAAATATACATTGTAAATGCCGGAGGGCTATCCAGGCTCCTGAAACTCAGTGCCGGTCTGTAATTGAGCCATGAACCGCCACAAGAAAAACCTCCTTGGCCTGAAACTCAGTGCTGGCATTGCCTCCCATCTCTATCCATATGTGTCTTCTTTCTCCCTCTCTATGGCCTAGATTTAGAGTTCGGCGGTAAAAGGGCTGTTAACGCTCCGCGGGTTTTTTTCTGGCCGCACCATAAATTTAACTCTGGTATCGAGAGTTCAAACAAATGCTGCGTTAGGCTCCAAAAAAGGAGCGTAGAGCATTTATACCGCAAATGCAACTCTCGATACCAGAGTTGCTTACGGACGCGGCCGGCATCAAAAACGTGCTCGTGCACGATTCTCCCATAGGAAACAATGGGGCTGTTTGAGCTGAAAAAAAACCTAACACCTGCAAAAAAGCAGCGTTCAGCTCCTAACGCAGCCCCATTGTTTCCTATGGGGAAACACCTCCTAAGTCTGCACCTAACACCCTAACATGTACCCCGAGTCTAAACACCCCTAACCTTACACTTATTAACTCCTAATCTGCCGCCCCCGCTATCGCTGACCCCTGCATTACACTTTTAACCCCTAATCTGCCGCTCCGTAAACCGCCGCCACCTACGTTATCCCTATGTACCCCTAATCTGCTGCCCTAACATCGCCGACCCCTATGTTATATTTATTAACCCCTAATCTGCCCCCCACATCGTCGCCGACACCTGCCTACACTTATTAACCCCTAATCTGCCGAGCGGACCGCACCGCTACTATAATAAAGTTATTAACCCCTAATCCGCCTCACTAACCCTATCATAAATAGTATTAACCCCTAATCTGCCCTCCCTAACATCGCCGACACCTACCTTCAATTATTAACCCCTAATCTGCCGACCGGAGCTCACCGCTATTCTAATAAATGGATTAACCCCTAAAGCTAAGTCTAACCCTAACACTAACACCCCCCTAAGTTAAATATAATTTTTATCTAACAAAATAAATTAACTCTTATTAAATAAATGATTCCTATTTAAAGCTAAATACTTACCTGTAAAATAAATCCTAATATAGCTACAATATAAATTATAATTATATTATAGCTATTTTAGGATTAATATTTATTTTACAGGCAACTTTGTAATTATTTTAACCAGGTACAATAGCTATTAAATAGTTAAGAACTATTTAATAGTTACCTAGTTAAAATAATAACAAATTTACCTGTAAAATAAATCATAACCTAAGATATAATTAAACCTAACACTACCCTATCAATAAAATAATTAAATAAACTACCTACAATTACCTACAATTAACCTAACACTACACTATCAATAAATTAATTAAACACAATTGCTACAAATAAATAAAATTAAATAAACTATCTAAAGTACAAAAAATAAAAAAGAACTAAGTTACAGAAAATAATAAAATATTTACAAACATAATAAAAATATTACAACAATTTTAAACTAATTACACCTACTCTAAGCCCCCTAATAAAATAACAAAGCCCCCCAAAATAAAAAATTCCCTACCCTATTCTAAAATACAAATATTACAAGCTCTTTTACCTTACCAGCCCTGAACAGGGCCCTTTGCGGGGCATGCCCCAAGAATTTCAGCTCTTTTGCCTGTAAAAAAAAACATACAATACCCCCCCCCAACATTACAACCCACCACCCACATACCCCTAATCTAACCCAAACCCCCCTTAAATAAACCTAACACTACCCCCCTGATGATCTTCCTACCTTGTCTTCACCATGCCAGGTTCACCGATCCGTCCTGGCTCCAAGATCTTCATCCAACCCAAGCGTGGGCTAGACATCCACTGAAGAAGTCCAGAAGAGGGTCCAAAGTCTTCCTCCTATCCGGCAAGAAGAGGACATCCGGACCGGCAAACATCTTCTCCAAGCGGCATCTTCTATCTTCTTCCATCCGATGACGACCGGCTCCATCTTGAAGACCTCCAGCGCGGATCCATCCTCTTCTTCCGACGACTAGACGACGAATGACGGTTCCTTTAAGGGACGTCATCCAAGATGGCGTCCCTCGAATTCCGATTGGCTGATAGGATTCTATCAGCCAATCGGAATTAAGGTAGGAATTTTCTGATTGGCTGATGGAATCAGCCAATCAGAATATAGTTCAATCCGATTGGCTGATCCAATCAGCCAATCAGATTGAGCTCGCATTCTATTGGCTGATCGGAACAGCCAATAGAATGCGAGCTCAATCTGATTGGCTGATTGGATCAGCCAATCGGATTGAACTATATTCTGATTGGCTGATTCCATCAGCCAATCAGAAAATTCCTACCTTAATTCCGATTGGCTGATAGAATCCTATCAGCCAATCGGAATTCGAGGGACGCCATCTTGGATGACGTCCCTTAAAGGAACCGTCATTCGTCGTCTAGTCGTCGGAAGAAGAGGATGGATCCGCGCTGGAGGTCTTCAAGATGGAGCCGGTCGTCATCGGATGGAAGAAGATAGAAGATGCCGCTTGGAGAAGATGTTTGCCGGTCCGGATGTCCTCTTCTTGCCGGATAGGAGGAAGACTTTGGACCCTCTTCTGGACTTCTTCAGTGGATGTCTAGCCCACGCTTGGGTTGGATGAAGATCTTGGAGCCAGGACGGATCGGTGAACCTGGCATGGTGAAGACAAGGTAGGAAGATCATCAGGGGGGTAGTGTTAGGTTTATTTAAGGGGGGTTTGGGTTAGATTAGGGGTATGTGGGTGGTGGGTTGTAATGTTGGGGGGGGGTATTGTATGTTTTTTTTTACAGGCAAAAGAGCTGAAATTCTTGGGGCATGCCCCGCAAAGGGCCCTGTTCAGGGCTGGTAAGGTAAAAGAGCTTGTAATATTTGTATTTTAGAATAGGGTAGGGAATTTTTTATTTTGGGGGGCTTTGTTATTTTATTAGGGGGCTTAGAGTAGGTGTAATTAGTTTAAAATTGTTGTAATATTTTTATTATGTTTGTAAATATTTTATTATTTTCTGTAACTTAGTTCTTTTTTATTTTTTGTACTTTAGATAGTTTATTTAATTTTATTTATTTGTAGCAATTGTGTTTAATTAATTTATTGATAGTGTAGTGTTAGGTTAATTGTAGGTAATTGTAGGTAGTTTATTTAATTATTTTATTGATAGGGTAGTGTTAGGTTTAATTATATCTTAGGTTATGATTTATTTTACAGGTAAATTTGTTATTATTTTAACTAGGTAACTATTAAATAGTTCTTAACTATTTAATAGCTATTGTACCTGGTTAAAATAATTACAAAGTTGCCTGTAAAATAAATATTAATCCTAAAATAGCTATAATATAATTATAATTTATATTGTAGCTATATTAGGATTTATTTTACAGGTAAGTATTTAGCTTTAAATAGGAATCATTTATTTAATAAGAGTTAATTTATTTCGTTAGATAAAAATTATATTTAACTTAGGGGGGTGTTAGTGTTAGGGTTAGACTTAGCTTTAGGGTTTAATCCATTTATTAGAATAGCGGTGAGCTCCGGTCGGCAGATTAGGGGTTAATAAGTGTAGGTAGGTGTCGGCGACGTTGTGGGGGGCAGATTAGGGGTTAATAAATATAACATAGGGGTCGGCGATGTTAGGGGTAGCAGATTAGGGGTACATAGGGATAACGTAGGTGGCGGCGATTTGCGGTCGGAAGATTAGGGGTTAATTATTTTAAGTAGCTTGCGGCGACGTTGTGGGGGGCAAGTTAGGGGTTAATAGATATAATACAGGGGTCGGCGGTGTTAGGGGCAGCAGATTAGGGGTACATAAGTATAACGTAGGTGGCGGTCGGCAGATTAGGGGTTAAAAATTTTAATCGAGTGGCGGCGATGTGGGGGGAGCTCGGTTTAGGGGTACATAGGTAGTTTATGGGTGTTAGTGTACTTTAGGGTACAGTAGTTAAGAGCTTTATAAACCGGCGTTAGCCAGAAAGCTCTTAACTCCTGCTATTTTCAGGCGGCTGGAATCTTGTCGTTAGAGCTCTAACGCTCACTGCAGAAACGACTCTAAATACCGGCGTTAGGAAGATCCCATTGAAAAGATAGGCTACGCAAATGGCGTAGGGGGATCTGCGGTATGGAAAAGTCGCGGCTGTAAAGTGAGCGTTAGACCCTTTAATCACTGACTCCAAATACCAGCGGGCGCCCAAAACCAGCGTTAGGAGCCTCTAACGCTGGTTTTGACGGCTACCGCCGAACTCTAAATCTAGGCCTTAGTTTCCTTTCTCTTTCTTTTTTTTGTTAAGGTACCACCTCCTCAGCAATTATGCCGTGTGCTGAATTTGGGACTGAGAAATCTGGTCACCTTATTAGTAATATTGCAAGAAAATATATTGACTCTTTTTCTAAATTGTCTAAGCTTTTATAACTATTTTCTTGCTTTAATTTTGCTTTGTTTTCACTTCCAAATCCTATTTAAAGGGACAATATACACCAATTTTCATATAACTGCATGTAATAGACACTGCTATAAAGAATAATATGCACAGATACTGATCTAAAAATCCAGTATAAAACTGTTTAAAGACTTACTTAAAAGCTCCCAGTTTAGCTTTGTTGAAAGGGTTAGCTGGAACACCCACTGAAAGTGGCTTTATAGCAAAAAGAGCAAACACTCCCCCCTCCCCCTTCCGCTGCATATGCAAAGACCCATTACACAAACAGGAACAAGCTGGAGTAGGTAGACAACAGTTTTCTTCTAAAACTTTTGGGATTGGTTAGGAGTCTGAAAATCAGCGCAATGTTATTTAAAAATAAGCAAAACTGTAAAAAATTTTTTTTAAAAAAACCTGTATAGGATATATAAATGGATCAGCTACAAAATATTTATACAAAGAAAATCTAGTGTATAATGTCTCTTTAAGACTTTTAATTTCAACCAACTTAAAAATTAGATTTTGACATCACAATAATAAAGGTGTAAAACTTACACTAAGCATCATATTGTATCTATTGAAAGATGTGTTGATAACTTGATGACAGGATCTTGGTGAGACTTTTTAGTGGAATTTTTTTTTCTTGAACTTGAATGAACAGTTCATGCTTAGTATCTCAGAAATGACGCTTATATCTAAATCCTCATTTCCTAATGCCAGTCTCTAGATTTTGCGCAAAATGAAAATAATTGCACAGTTTTATACAATATAATTATTCCATCAGTATAATGTAAGGATTAAACAGAATCAATTTATTAAAGATTAACTGCCAGTGAGCAGGGCGGCATTGCACAAGCATTTCTGATGATACAAACAGAGAATACAGGAACTATGTACACACAATATAAAAAAAAAAATCGGAACAAAATGGCTTCTTCAGGCAAAAGTCAGTATTTAGTGTGGCCTCCCTTGGCACTAAGCACATCTTGAACTCTTTTGGGTAGACTGTCCTGAAGTTTTCTGAAGTAATCTTCTGGTATATTATACCAGGCTTCTTTCAGCACTTCCCAGAGTTCTTCTTTAGATTTAGGTTGTCTTTTATTTCTTTCTCTGTCCAGGTGATCCCATAGTGCCTCTATAATATTCAGGTCTGGACTCTGTGAAGGCCAGTCCATGACTGTCAGTGCTTTATCAGCTGTTTTTCTCTCCACATATGATTTCACTGCATTAGCAGTTTGCTTGGGATTGTAATCATGCTGAAAAATAAAACCATTCCCAATCAGAAGGAATGGCATGATAAATTAAAACCTGTCTGTACTTTTCAGCATTTATGATCCAATCAATTCGGAAAATATCGCCAACACCACTGGCAGAAATGCAGCCCCAAACCAGGACAGACCCTCCAACATGTTTCACTGAAGGCTGCATTGGACTAAAAAAAATTAAACTTGGATTTGTCTCTCCATAATACTCTTTCCACTGATCTTAATTCCAATCTTTGTGAGCTAATGGGGCCTAGTTATAAAGCCGTCAACCTCAAATACGCTGGAATTCCGCAGCGTATTTGTGGCGAGGCTGATTCGCCTTAGTTATCAAAGGCTATAGACCGGCAAAAGTAGAATTTTGTGACGTAAACTTCGATCCGCCGGACTCAGTCTGACACAGATCGATTCTTACGTCACTCCAGATGTTCCGCACACAAGTGCGGCACAATCTGACAATCTGACAAAAAACTAGCAGGTACGCTCGGCACTTTTCCGGCCCAGCGTACCTGGTTTTCAAACCGCCACCCTGGAGGCGGCGGATCCCATAGGAATCAATGGGAGTCTGACCATAGCGAAAGTATAAGTTCCAGATATCCTATTGATTCCTATGGGAGATGTCTGCACCTAACACCCTAACATGTACCCCGAGTCTAAACACCACTAATCTGTCCCCCCTACACCGCCGCAACTAAATAAAGTTATTACCCCCTAAACCGCCGCTCCCGGAGCCCACCGCAAGCTACGCTATACATATTAACCCCTAAACCGCCGCTCCCGGAGCCCACCGCAACTATAATATATGTATTAACCCCTAAACCACCGCTCCCGGACCCTGCCGCAACCTATATTAAATTTATTAACCCCTAATCTGCCCCCCCTACACCGTCGCCACCTATAATACATTTATTAACCCCTATCCTGCCCCCCACTACACCGCCGCCACTGTAATAAATTTATTAACCCCTAAACCTAAGTCTAACACTAAACCTAACACCCCCCTAACTTAAATATTAATTAAATAAATCTAAATAATATTTCTATTATGAACTAAATTAATCCTATTTAAAACTAAATACCTTTAAAATAAACCCTAATATAGCTACAATATAAATAATAATTATATTGTAGCTATCTTAGGATTTATTTTTATTTTACAGGCATCTTTCAATTTATTTTAACTAGGTACAATAGCTATTAAATAGTTATTAACTATTTAATAGCTTACCTAGCTAAAATAAAGAGAAATTTACCTGTAAAATAAAAACTAACCTAAGTTACAATTACACCTAACACTACACTATACTTTAATAAATTATTCCTATTTAAAACTAAATACTTACCTGTAAAATAAACCCTAAGATAGCTACAATGTAATTAATAATTACTTTGTAGCTATTTTAGGAATTATATTTATTTTACAGGTAACTGTATTTATTTTAGCTAGTTAGAATAGTTATTTTACGATAGTGTAGTGTTAGGTTTAATTGTAACTTAGGTTAGGATTTATTTTACAGGTAATTTTGTATTTCTTTTAGCTAGGTAGTTATTAAATAGTTAATAACTATTTAATAACTATTCTAACTAGCTAAAATAAATACAAAATGTAACCTGTAAAATAAATATAAATCCTAAGATAGCTACAATGTAATTATTAATTATATTGTAGCTATCTTAGGGTTTATTTTACAGGTAAGTATTTAGTTTTAAATAGGAATAATTTATTTAAGTACAGGTTAATTTCTCTTTATTTTAGCTAGGTAGGTATTAAATAGTTAATAACTATTTAATAGCTATTGTACCTAGTTAAAATAAATTGAAATTTGCCTGTAAAATAAAAATAAATCCTAAGATAGCTACAATATAATTATTATTTATATTGTAGCTATATTAGGGTTTATTTTAAAGGTAAGTATTTAGTTTTAAATAGGATTAATTTAGTTCATAATAGAAATATTATTTAGATTTATTTAATTAATATTTAAGTTAGGGGGGTGTTAGGGTTAGTGTTAGACTTAGGTTTAGGGGTTAATAATTTTATTACAGTGGCGGCAGTGTAGTGGGGGGCAGGATAGGGGTTAATAAATTTATTATAGGTGGCGACGGTGTAGGGGGGGCAGGATAGGGGTTAATAAATTTAATATAGGTTGCGGCGGGGTCAGGGAGCGGCGGTTTAGGGGTTAAACTATTTATTTAGTTGCGGCGAGGTGCGGGATCAGCAGGATAGGGGTTAATAACTTTATTATAGAGGGCGACGGTATAGGGGGGGCAGGATAGGGGTTACTAGGTATAATGTAGGTGGCAGCGGTGTCCGGGAGCGGCGGTTTAGGGGTTAATACATTTATAAGAGTTGCGGCGGGGTCTAGGAGCGGCGGGTTTAGGGGTTAATACATTTATAAGAGTTGCGGCGGGGTCTAGTAGCGGCGGTTTAGGGGTTAGTAACTTTATTTAGTTGCGGGGGGGCTCCGGGGGCACCGGTATAGGGGGTAGAACAGTGTAGTTAGTGTGGGTGCTTAGTGACAGGCTAGCAAGAAAGCTGTAAAAAAGCCGAAGAGCAGCGAGATCGGATGAGTGATAACTCTCACAGTCCGCTGCTCATTGCCCCGTACTTGGTGCGCGGCTTTTTGACAGCTTTTTTGATAACTTAGGCGAATTTTTGCAGGTCCGTGGCGGCGATATGAGGCGAGCTTAGGCGGGCGTATTGGGCCGGCGAAGACAGGTAAAATAGACACGTTGATAACTACCCCCCTAAGTATATATTAGCCTTTACACCCTGTTTCCCTGCTGAAAAGGTGGTTTCTTGACTGCTACCCTTTCACAAAGACCATTCCTGATCAAGCTTCTTCAGACTGTAGAAGGGTCAACCTGGGATCCCTACGAAGCTGCCAGATGCTGAGCCAGGTCCTTGCTGGACTTCTTCCAGTCTCTCAAGGAAGAAACTCTGAGAAACTTCTCATCAGATTTTGAAAGTTTTCTTGGCCTTTCAGTCCTTTTTTTGTCCTTGACCTCTCCTGATTCTTCAAATTTCTTTATAACAGCTTGAATATCACATCTTGAATATCCAGTTTATTTTCTTATTTACTTATAAAAGTAGCCTTGCTGATGCAAAAGTATGATTTTATGTCTGTCAAATTCTGTAATCTTTGGCATTTTGAATGAAATGATGTGATGAAAGTAGTCTTATTAGCAAGCTTCCAATGAATTAAACTCATACCACATGTGTATGTAATGCTCAGCATGTCGTGCACAAACCTATTGTAATAGACCTTTTTCACAGCAGTAATTTTTACATGAAATAGTAGGACAAATACATGTGTTAGCAATGACATTAATAAGGTTTACGAGAGCCAGGTTCCTGCTATTGCTCAAGTGTAAGGGGAGGTCACACTAAATACTTGTCACTTTAGCCTATAGAAGCAGTTTTTTCTCAGTTTTTTTTACTTCATTCAAATATCCTGTATTTTCTGTATTCTAATTAAGAGACTGAGAAATAATAATATATGATCATTATACCATTGCTAAAACAACAAATATAGTGGCCTAAGATTTTTGCAGAGTACTGTGTGTCTGTAAATACATATATACACATATAAATAAATACATATGTACAAACATATATACATATATATACATATTTAGACATGTATATGTATGTATCTCAATGTTAAAGCTCTTTGCCTGGCTTTCTTTCTCGAACACCTGAGACCTCATATCTTTGATCCCTTATAACTTTTTTGTTCAATATTTTTTTTAAATAATTTTAATTAGATGATGTTATTATGCGTGTAACTGTACTTTGTAATATATTTTTGATGTGTTTTGTGACACTTTATTTGTTTTGTGAGCTCTGACGTTGTGCTATCCCTACGTGCGTTAACATCAATTGCACTCAATCGATCACATTTATTTTCAACTTGTAATGTGAGCAAAAAATCCGACACGGGCAAACATCCGCTATAAACCCCGTTTGGCTTGTGCATAACTGTTAGCTCTTCACTTGCAATCTAGCCCTATATGAGGAAAAACATCCCTCGCTGGCAAATAAACTATAGAAGTACATTCAATGTGCTGTTAAACTGTATACGCACTAAATATTAGATTAGATTACAAGTGGTGCGCTGTTTAGCACTTTCACTCGAGCATAAACTACTAAAGTAATCTTTTTGCGGGCGTCGGGTTGAGCGCGTATTACAAGTTGAAAGTAAAATGTTTGCGTGCGAGCAAAGCTCAAAAAAACTAATATTGTGACCACGTTAACGTATTATCGCCATAGAAGTCAAATGTGATGGACCCTCTCTGGGTATGTCCGCCTGTTCAGCTTCCCTAACAGCTGGAACCACCAATGCTTCAGAAAATTACTCCAAGAATCAGACAGGACCGATTTTGGAGTAAAGACAGAATGACCCTTTATTGAAAGAGACACACACATTTTATACACTTCCAGGGACAATCCCCCTCCATGAATAAACATTAGCTAGAGCAGCAGATTAAACAATAGGAATGTAAACACAAGGAATGTCTCTAAACTGTTGAATAGGACATACAATCCCCACCCCTGCCCTCACACTTCACAGCTAGCCTGCCCTCACACTTCACAGTTAAACTAGACATGATTAAATAGTAGGAATGTCTGTGCTGATTGTAAACTCTTGCAATAAGTATCTGAGTCTTAAAGAGGGGGTTGGAGCAGGCAATGCTGGTTTGGTGCCTGAAAGTCTGGGCAAGTTTTTATGGATAGGGAGAGGGGCATCCAAATGTGATCTGGAAGAGACACAGCAAAATCCCTTCCCCTAACATTCCTAATAGTCCTATTACCCTCAGTTTATTACAATACTCTAAATATCCCCTGGGCACCCGCCTCCCAAAATACATAATCCCTTCAAGTTCCAGGGTCCATAGTCAGTGGGCAGGAGGCTAGCCCACTGCCCCCTCCAGAAGTCCCAGTTTAAGTAGGGTTTGTCACATTCCTTCCCCCCCAAAAGGAGACTAACCAGGTCCCAGACCATCCACTGGTTTGGACCTGTGTTAGTCGGGCAGAAAAAACCCTCAATACATTTCCATTGGGGAGTCATTCCCGCCACTGGGGAGCTGAGGCGACTGCCCAGTCTCCCGGATGCTTGTATTGCCACTGAGGGGCTGGGCTGATGATCAAGGCTTCTGGAGGCTCATCCAAAAGCTGGGAAGATACATGGTCAATACTGTCTACAGGGCTGCTGGGCTGTTGCTGGGGAAGGAGGACGGCTTCCTCCGCTCCCAGGTCCTTGTATTCCTGCAGGGAGGATGAGCCAACCGCTGCATCTCCCAGGTCCCCCTCCTCTTGCTGGGGATTATAGGTGACTGCTTTCATTCCTGGGTCCTCGCACCACCGCTGGGGAGCGAGAACAGCTTCCTCCACTCCTGTGTACCCACACTGCCACTGGGGAGAGAGATCGGCTTTCTCCTCTCCCTGAAATTGGTTCTGCTGCTGGGAAGAGAGGTTGGCCACCTCCTCTCCCTGGAACTGGCTCTACTGCTGGGGAGAGGGGTTGACTACCTCCTCTCCCTGGAACTTGCTCTGCCACTGTGAAGAGAGGTTGGCTACCTCATCTCCCTGTAAATTGCTCTGCCACTGGGGAGAGAGCTCAGCTACCTCCTCTCCTTGGAACTGGCTCTGCTGCTGGGGAAAGAGGTTGGCCACCTCCTCTCCCTGGAACTTGCTGTGCGGCTGGGGAGAGAAGTCAGCTACCTCCTCTCCTTGACTTCCCGGAGCTGGTGCTGGGCAATGCCCTGTTGCCATCTCTTCTGCTGGAGGCCCACCAGTCTGTCTCTCCTCAGAGGAAAAGTCTATTAAATTATAAATCTCTGGAGCCTGTGGCTGGGTAGAGAGGTCAACTACCTCCTCTCCCTGGGACTCCAGAAATATCACAGGTGCAGGGCAGAGGCCATTGGCACTTTGCCCAGTTGCCAGCACTTTTAATGGTGTGGCTCCCTTGTCCAAGACCATAAGCTCGGGGCCAGGCTGCTGATCGTGGTCTAGCAGCTCTTGGTAGCTGATTCCTGGTTGCCACTCCTCTGCAGACTCCAAGGCATGCTGCCAAACGAGATCTAACAGCCTTTTCTATGCCTTTTCTAGCTCCCATTCCTGGACACCTTTAAAATACAGATCGGCTTGCAGCCATGGTACCCCTGAAAGATTCAGTAGTCTCTCTTGGTACTCTCTAATTTCCTCCAATATCCACTCCGCCTTGCTCCCAAAGTCTGGGTCCTCCGTATGCTTCTTAAATAGCAATCCAGGGCTGAAGCCAAAGCTCTCTGTGGGGATGTCATCCTCCAGCCATGTTCGCCCTGTTATAGCATACCATCGGAGGGCCCTGTAGCCATCATCCAGCATCATCTCAGTCTGGACCAGTCCATCTAATGCAGTTAGACATTCCTCCCTGGGCTGCTCTCCCAGGAAAGGCACTCGTAAGTCCAGCTGGAGCCAGTACCTTTCCTCAGCAGTGGGGAGGACCATTACATGATAGTCCTGCTCCTGTTGAAGAGCCTCCCTCCAGAGTTCCCGGCGGATAAAGTCCCTCCATCCCAGCTTGTCCTATGCAGAACCAGGAACATCCAGCCTCTTGCATTCTCCAATGGAACTCAGCTTCCATGGCTGCAGACGACTGCAGTGCTCTCCTCTGTCAACAGGAAACTTGGTCCCCGTGGTGGTTTCAACTGCTCTGTATGGAGGAAGCAGATCCTGCCACTGCCACCAATGTGACGGACCTCTCGGTACCCTCTCTGGGTATGTCCGCCTATTCAGCTTCCCTAACTGTTGAAACCACCAATGCTTCAGAAAATTTCCCCAAGAATCAGACAAGACTTATTGAAAAAGACACACACATTTTATACACTTCCAGGGACAATCCCCCTCCATGAATAAACATTAGCTAGAGCAGCAGTTTAAACAATAGGAATGTAAACAATAGGAATGTCTCTAAACTGTTGAATAGGACATACAATCCCCCATCCCTGCCCTCCCACTTCACAGCTAGACTAGATATGATTAAACAATAACGCCTAGATTTAGAGTTCTGCGTTAGCCGTCCAAACCAGCGTTAGGGGGTCACCCGCTGGTATTTAGAGTCAGTCAGGAAAGGGTCTAACGCTCACTTTCCAGCCGTGACTATTCCATACTGCAGATCCCCTTACGTCAATTGCGTATCCTATCTTTTCAATGGGATCTTTCTAACGCTGGTATTTAAAGTCTTGGCTGAAGTGAGCGTTAGAACTCTAACGACAAGACTCCACCCGCAGAAAAAAGCCAGGAGTTAAGAGCTTTCTGGGCTAACGCCGGTTCATAAAGCTCTTAAAGTGAATGTAAATTTTGATGCTAAAGTGCCCGGTTTTTAAAACTTCGATTAAAAACAGGGGCACTTTAATTCATAAAAATTTTCATTTTACTCCTGCTGTGAAAAAAAACTTACCTTTTAATCTTCACAGCAGCTCCAGCTTCCTCCACCTGTTTCAAAGCCTCTTCCTGGGTCTAAAATGAGGCATCGGCTTCCTCCAATCACAGCAGTGAATCAGACACTGAATCCCCCGGGGGGGAAGCTGTGATTGGAGAATGACCTATCAATCATTTCTGACATCAGAAATGGCTTGTGAGACCGGAGAAAGCTGGAGCTGCTGTGAAGTTTAAAAGGTAAGTTTTTTGTCACAACAGGAGTGAAATGTAAATTTTTATGAATTAAAGTGCCCCTGTTTTTAATCAAAGTTTTAAAAACCGGGCACTTTAGCATCAAAATTTACATTCACTTTAACTACTGTGCTCTGAAGTACACTAACACCCATAAACTACCTATTTACCCCTAAACCGAGGTCCCCCCACATTGCCGCCACTCTAATAAAATGTTTTAACCCCTAATCTGCCGACCGCACACCGCCGCAACCTACATTATCCCTATGTACCCCTAATCTGCTGCCCCTAACATCGCAGACACCTATATTATATTTATTACCCCCTAATCTGCCCCCCCCCAACGTCCCCGCTACCTACCTACACTTATTAACCCCTAATCTGCCAACCGGACCTCGCCGCTACTATAATAAATGTATTAACCCTTAAAGCTAAGTCTAACCCTAACCCTAACACCCCCCTAAATTAAATATAATTTAAATCTAACGAAATAAAATAAATCTTATTAAATAAATTAATCCTATTTAAAGCTAAATACTTACCTGTAAAATAAACCCTAATATAGCTAGAATATAAATAATAATTACATTGTAGCTATTTTAGGATTTATATTTATTTTACAGGCATCTTTGTATTTATTTTAACTAGGTACAATAGCTATTAAATAGTTAATAACTATTTAATAGCTACCTAGTTAAAATAATTACAAAATTACCTGTAAAATAAATCCTAACCTAAGTTACAATTAAACCTATCACTACACTATCAATAAATTAATTAAATAAACTACCTACAATTACCTACAATTATCTACAATTAAATCAACTAAACTAAATTACAAAAAAACAAAACACTAAATTACAAAAAAAACAAACACTAAATTACAAAAAATAAAAAAAGATTACAAGAATTTTAAACTAATTACACCTACTCTAAGCCCCCTAAAAAAATAACAAAGCCCCCCAAAATAAAAAAATGCCCTACCCTAATCTAAAATAAAGGGTTTACAGCTCTTTTACCTTACCAGCCCTTAAAAGGGCCTTTTGCGGGGCATGCCCCAAAGAATTCAGCTCTTTTGCCTTTAAAAAAACATACAATACCCCCCCCCCAACATTACAACCCACTACCCACATACCCCTAATCTAACCCAAACCCCCCTTAAAAAACCTAACACTTAAGCCCCTGAAGAACTCCCTATCTTATTTTCACCATTCCGGGTATCACCGATCTGTCCAGAAGAGGCTCCGAAGTCTTCATCCTATCCGGCAAGAAGAGGTCCAGAAGATGCTCCGAAGTCTTCATCCTATTCGGCAAGAAGAGGACATCCGGACCGGCAAACATCTTCATCCAAGCGGCATCTTCTATCTTCATCCATCCGACGAGGAGCGGCTCCATCTTCAAGACCTCCAGCGCGGAACATCCTCTTCTCCCGACGACTAGACGACGAATGAAGGTTCCTTTAAGGAACGTCATCCAAGATGGCGTCCCTCGAATTCCGATTGGCTGATAGGATTCTATCACCCAATCGGAATTAAGGTAGGAAAAATCTGATTGGCTGATTGAATCAGCCAATCAGATTCAAGTTCAATCCGATTGGCTGATCCAATCAGCCAATCAGATTGAGTTTGCATTCTATTGGCTGATCGGAACAGCCAATAGAATGCAAGCTCAATCTGATTGGCTGATTGGATCAGCCAATCGGATTGAACTTGAATCTGATTGGCTGATTCAATCAGCCAATCAGATTTTTCCTACCTTAATTCCGATTGGCTGATAGATTCCTATCAGCCAATCGGAATTCGAGGGACGCCATCTTGGATGACGTCCCTTAAAGGAACCTTCACTTGTCGGGAGCCGCCGGAAGAAGAGGATGGATCCGCGTCGGCTGCTTCAAGATGGTCCCGCTCCACGCCGGATGGATGAAGATAGAAGACGCCGCCTGGATGAACATGTCTACCGGTCCGGATGTCCTCTTCTTGCCGGATAGGATGAAGACTTCGGAGCCTCTTCTGGACCTCTTCTTGCCGGATAGGATGAAGACTTCGGAGCCTCTTCTGGACGGATCATGATATCCGGCGTGGTGAAGATAAGGTAGGGAGTTCTTCAGGGGCTTAGTGTTAGGTTTTTTTAAGGGGGGTTTGGGTTAGATTAGGGGTATGTGGGTGGTAGGTTGTATTGTTGGGGGGGGGATTGTATATTTTTTTACAGGCAAAAGAGCTGAATTCTTTGGGGCATGCCCCGCAAAAGGCCCTTTTAAGGGCTGGTTAGGTAAAAGAGCTGTAAACCTTTTATTTTAGATTAGGGTAGGGCATTTTTTTATTTTGGGGGGCTTTGTTATTTTTTTAGGGGGCTTAGAGTAGGTGTAATTAGTTTAAAATTCTTGTAATCTTTTTTTATTTTTTGTAATTTAGTGGGGGGGTTTTGTAATTTAGTGTTTGTTTGTTTTTGTAATTTAGTTTAGTTGATTTAATTGTAGATAATTGTAGGTAATTGTAGGTAGTTTATTTAATTAATTTATTGATAGTGTAGTGTTAGGTTTAATTGTAACTTAGGTTAGGATTTATTTTACAGGTAATTTTGTAATTATTTTAACTAGGTAGCTATTAAATAGTTATTAACTATGTAATAGCTATTGTACCTGGTTAAAATAAATACAAAGTTGCCTGTAAAATAAATATTAATCCTAAAATTGCTACAATGTAATTATTATTTATATTGTAACTATATTATGGTTTATTTTACAGGTAAGTATTTAGCTTTAAATAGGAATAATTTATTTAATAAGATTTATTTTATTTTGTTAGATTTAAATTATATTTAACTTAGGGGGGTGTTAGGGTTAGGGTTAGATTTAGCTTTAGGGGTTAATACATTTATTATAGTAGCGGTGAGGTCCGGTCGGCAGATTAGGGGTTAATACTTGAAGTTAGGTGTCAGCGATGTTAGGGAGGGCACATTAGGGGTTAATACTATTTATTATAGGGTTTTTGAGGCGGGAGTGAGGCGGTTTAGGGGTTAATACATTTATTATAGTGGCGGCGAGGTCCGGTCGGCAGATTAGGGGTTAATAAGTGTAGGTAGGTAGCGGCGACGTTGGGGGGCAGATCAGGGGTTAATAAATATAATATAGGTGTCGGCGATGTTAGGGGCAGCAGATTAGGGGTACATAGCTATAATGTAGGTTGCGGCGGTGTCCGGAGCGGTAGATTAGGGGTTAAAATTGTAATGCAGGGGTCAGCGATAGCGAGGGCGGCAGATTAGGGGTTAATAAGTGTAAGGTTAGGGGTGTTTAGACTCGGGGTTCATGTTAGGGTGTTAGGTGCAGACTTAGGAAGTGTTTCCCCATAGGAAACAATGGGGCTGCGTTAGGAGCTGAACGCTGCTTTTTTGCAGGTTTTTTTTCAGCTCAAACTGCCCCATTGTTTCCTATGGGGGAATCGTGCACGAGCACGTTTTTTAAGCTGGCCGCGTCCGTAAGCAACGCTGGTATTGATGGTTAAAGTGGCAGTAAATATGCCTGTACGCTCCCTTTTTGGAGCCTAACGCAGCCCTTCAGAGAACTCTCAATACCAGCGTTGTTTAAAAGGTGCGGGGGGGGGGGGGAAACCACGCGTAGCTAACGCACCCCTTCTAACGCAAAACTCTAAATCTAGGTGTATGAATGTCTGTGCTGATGGTAAACTCTTGCAATAAGTCTCTGAGTCTTGAAGCGGGGGTTGGAGCAGGCAATGCTGGTTTGGTGCCTAAAAGTCTGGCATCCAGATGTGATCTGGAAGAGACACAGCAAAATCCCTTCCCCTAATATTCCTAATAGTCCTATTACCCTTAGTTTATCACAATACTCCAAATATCCCCTGGCCACCCACCTCCCAAAATACAGAATCCCTTCAAGTTCCAGGGTCCATAGTCAGTGGGCAGGAGGCTAGCCCACAACCCCCTCCAGAAGCCCCAGTGACAGTAGAGTTTGTCACAGTTTGCGTGCGAGCAAAGCTCAAAAAAACAAATATTGTAACCAAGTTAACGTATTCTTGCCATAGAAGTCAATGGATAGCCCAGAAAAAAAAACTATCATCTATCATTGACGCACTAACCTGATAGTTGTGAATATTTAACATTCCAATATTATTCACTTACAGAACAATGTAATTTTAATGGTAAAAACATATTTCTATATAACTGTAAATACCTATACCTGTATATCTATTACTATATATATATATATATTTTTTTTTTTTTTTTTCCATAAACATTATCAAATATATATATAGAAATATTCATTATTATTAAAAAATGTGTGTGGTAATTCTCAATTAAAAATATATGTTACTTTTCAATGCTATTCTTATTACGCATTGTATGTTCGTAGTTTAATGTTATAACGGTTGTATATGTATATTTCACATTCCTTTTTAGTTCAATTATGTTTTTTTATATAATGCATTGTATGTTTGTAGTTTAATGTTATTATGGCCATATAGGTATATTTCATAACCCATTATACTACAAAGGGGTTTTTCATATTATGCATCATATTTACATAAGTGCTTATAAATTATTTTACAATTTTTAACAAGCACTTACAATCTTAGTTGTGTAGTCTTTTCTGAGGAGATATGGTGGCTGAAAGATTTACTCTTGCAAAGAATGATATTCTTCTTGGTACAATTAAGCAACATTTCCAGCAGCAGTTTTGGCCTCAGAGAAGATCCACTAGCTTTAGTTTGTGGGTTTGATATTCAAAAGCTTGACGCTTAGGTGAGATGATCTAAGACATCTCATCAGTTTGAAGAGGTCCTTAAAAATATGTTAGTGCTCATGACACATGCACACTCCTGAGGCTTACATACCTGCTTTTTAGCAAAATATACTAATTTATTTATTTATTTTATTTATAAAATATTTTACCAGGAAGGATACATTGAGATTTCTCTCGTTTTCAAGTATGTCCTGGGATCACAAAACATTGCATTGATACAATAGGGTACAATAAAATACAAAAACAATAATAAAAATACACATTATATGCAAACATTTAACATAGAGCAGGTATGAAATATTTAATCAACCATGACAGGAGCATTCTGTTTTGAGATATGTATAGAGGGATCTCTTAAAGGATTTTAGGCTTGGGGAAGTTTTTAAAGTGTGAGGGAGGTCATTCCATAATTGTGGCGCTCTGTAGGAAAAGGAGGATCGAGCTGCTTTTTTTTTGTATTGAGGCAAGCTAAATAATGTGCTGTTATTGGATCGGAGGTTATAGGAGGTGGGAATAGCAGGGGAGAGCATTCTGCTCAGGTAGGGTGGGAGCTTCCCAGAAAGGCTCTTAAAGACAAGGCAGGAAAGATGGAGGGTGCGTCTGGATTCTAGCGACAGCCAGTTTAGTTCTTTTAGCATGTCACAATGGTGGGTCCTGTAGTTACATTGTAGCACAAAGCGGCAGAGCGAGTTATATAACGTATTTAGTTTATTAAGGTGAGTTTGCGGAGCAGGTGCATATACTATGTCCCCATAATCCAAGATAGGCATCAGCATTTGCTGTACAATCTTTTCCTTTACTGTAGGGCTGAGGCAAGATTTGTTTCTGTACAGGGCACCTAGTTTTGGATAAAGTTTAGAGGCAATTTTTTCTATGTGGAGTCCAAAAGATAGATTGGGGTCTAACAACATACCTAAGTATTTAAAAGAGTGGACTGCGGTCAGCGTGCAATTGGATTTTGTTTTGATGCGAAGATGGGAATTTTGTAATTTATGTATTTTAGGTCCCATTCCAAAGATCATTGTGACCGTTTTGTCAGTGTTTAGGAAGAGTTTGTTTTTCGAGATCCACTTTTCTACCTCTGTGAACTGGTCTTGGAGCACTGTTTCAAGCTGCAGCAGATCAGATTTGTTTGCATAGATTACCGTGTCGTCTGCGTACATGTGTACAGTTGAGGATTTGCAGACATTAGGCAAATCATTTATAAATAATGTGAATAGTAGGGGGCCGAGAATGGAACCTAATAAAAAATGAACAATTATATATATATATATAAATATATATATTATGTTAATATATATATATATATATATATCAAATAATATAATGATATTGTTATAAAATATATGAATCATGTGCACTTCCAGGATAAGCTGATAATAATGATATGATTTTCCTTTTATTATCACACACCACCTAAATACATTTCTGGTTCAATTG
The DNA here is from genome assembly GCF_027579735.1 of Bombina bombina. NCBI lineage: Eukaryota > Metazoa > Chordata > Amphibia > Anura > Bombinatoridae > Bombina > Bombina bombina. The sequence continues at coordinate 200,782,673 of NC_069500.1, read as the reverse complement.
ATAAGGCCCATATGGCTACATGAGTAAAATTAGTACAAATGACAACATTTGGAAATCCATAAGTATTTTAAAAATAAATTTTAATAAAATGTATTTCTGCATCATTGTCTGAGAAAATTATAAATTTATCTATATGCTATTTATTTGCATCCATGACATAAATTTTGAAAAAGCACTTTGAGAGACCCCTGCCATAATACTTGACGTGGGTGTAAATTATCTAGCCTTTTATTTACCGTTTCTAGCTCCCATTCCTGGACACCTTTAAAATCTAGATTGGCTTGCAGCCATGGTACCCCCAAAAGAATCAGTAGTCTCTCTCGGTACTCTCTAATTTCCTTTAATCTCCACTCCGCCTTGCTCCCAAAGTCTGGGTCCTCTGTAAGCTTCTTAAATAGCCATCCAGGGCCGCTAAAGCCAAAGCCCTCTGTGGGAATGCCATCCTCCAGCCACGGCTGCCCTGGTATAGCATACCATACAGTTTAGTAATTTTACCAGACCTGGAATGGCATTACGTCTTTTTGTTCTGTAATCTTTGTCTAGCTTAACCTTTTTATAACTGTTGATGATATTAAGTTGCTTATAATATTTTCTAATGCAGTGAATGTCCTTGTCATTGCTTGTCCTCCACCTGTTTTTCTTGAGTGACTTTTATTTTTTGATAATTTATTCTTAACTTTAGTTCTAAAGTTGTGGTATCTTTTTTATATTTTAAAACAGAACGTGCTATTACTCCAACTGATGCTACACACTGTGAAATGTCCTTTCATATCAAACATTTGTCATGGCTTAAAGTCCATGCTAATAGTCTTTAAACAATCATAATTTTCTTGCACTTTTTTTGCTAACATTTTATTATTGTCCTCTGTGAAAGATGGATTTCTTGAGTGTTCAGTTTCTGAAATTTATGAATTTCCTTCATCAGTATCCTATAAGGATAAATAATTTATTACTTTGTATTTTTAGTGTTAATCTTTTAAATTATATATATATAGATTTTTTTAATTTTTTTATTATAAAGTTAAGTAAAAAACATCATGCATATTATAATATTTCTTATAGATGCGCTATCTTGAATCGTTATTTAAATATTTACATTGTGCGCCAAGTGTTACACTGCATAATGCGTATGACGAGCTATTAGTTGTTACGCAATTGATGTTGTAATAAATAGAGCATTTTACGTATAATTATAAATAGATTTTTTCTTGAGCATAATATTTTTCTTAAACATTTAAACCAACTTTAATTTTTTTTTCAAGGAAAACACATACTTTTAAAGCTTTTTTTTTAATTCCTTTTTTAATATTAAAGTGATGGTAAACGCTCCCCTTTTTAAAATCAGATCTGGAATGTAAGCGCTATTTTAGATGGGGTTTTATTCATCATGTGCAATGAAGATGCGCTATAACTTAGTTATTAATATAGATATGAAATTCAAATACCCCACGTTACACCACCCACTTCAAAAGTCAATTTTCCTGTCAGCTAAATGATTGAATTACTCTCCAATCAATGCTCTAGCTACAACAAAAGTGCCATATGGGGAGAGCGCTGATTGGACAACAATTCAATCTGTTAGCTCGCAGAAAATTTTACTTTTGAAGTGGGCGGAGGAGCATGCAGTATTTGAATTTCATATCTATAAAAAAAAGTAAGTTATAGCGCATCTTCATTACAGCTAATTAATTAAACTCCATCTAAAATAGCGCTTACATTCCAGATCTGATTTTAAAAAGGGGAGAGTTTACCATCACTTTAAAGAAAAATATATATTTAAAATAAATATTCCATTTCAGGTTGAACATGAGTTCTTTTTTTATTTATGCTTTGAAAAAAAACAAAATGATTAGAAGGAGACAAGTTCGTCAAAAAGCTTAAAATTTTGAAAATTCAAATGTAACAGTACATCAAGAAAATTCAACAGGAAACAGAACTGCAACTGTTAATAAAAGTCACAGTCCTAGAATAAATAGGGAACGTACAGTTCTAAATGACATTCCAGATGATTCAGGATGTCTACACACACACACACATATATATATATATATATATATATATATAAATACCTCTTTCAGCAGCTCAACCCACCAGTGTCAACTACCTGGGTGCAAAAATAATCAGCAAATAACCTCTCAAAATGAATGCACTCTCAGGGCTTTCCAAATAGAATAACAAAGTTATTATTTATTGTGGAACGTTTTCGGGTATATACTACCCTTCATCAGCATAACAAAAGTGAAATATATCAAACAATATATAGTCAAACAAATCACATACAATCAAACACACCCCAACCTGTATCGTGAAGAAGTGGCGCCAAAATTAAGTGCTAGAACGCATACTTGTGTTCCTCTGTTTTGAATAACCGGAAGTTCAATTATGTCACTTCCGGTTTCACTGTAATACTCCGGCTCAGTTTCAGTGTAAACAAAGGCAACTCTGTGATATAGAAGTGAACCTTCACTTATGCTTATATCGATTATGTGTACTCTAACTTAATGTGATTACTAGTGGTTTAGTGTACATTGATGCAAGCAATGCCTGAAGTGTTGTTTACTGGGAACGATTATTGGTAGTCATGGCTACCTACCATAACTTCCGGTCTCAACATCTATTGCTGAATCGCAAATAGAAATAAGAAAAATATTTTCAGCTACTTAACCCCTTAATGACCAAAGACGTATGGGGTACGTCCTGCAAAAAAATGCAGTTAATGACCAAGGACGTACCCCGTACGTTGTTGGTCTTTGAAAGCGGTGGAAGCGATCCTGAAGCGTGCACGGGGGCGCGCGTGCGCGTGAGATCTGTGCAAACAACAAAAATATGCTGTAGATCTGAGGGTGGGAGAGAGGACTGGGGAGGGTGGTATTTTAAAATTAAGTGATCTGGGAGAGGGTTCAATGTTGAGGGGGGGAAGCTACACTACAGAAATAAAGAAAAATATTTAATAAAATAATAAAAATTTAAAAAAAATACATTGTTATTGCAAACTGGGTACTGGCAGACAATATGGCGCACAATAAGGCAGGGGGGGTTAAAGAGCTGTTTGGGGGGATCAGGGAGGTTGGGGGCTAAGGGGAGGTCCTACACAGCAGGAGAATTTTTTATTTTTTTTTAAAAACCTAACCCCCCAAAAAAAACTTTTATTTTAGTACTGGCAGACTTTACATGTCAAAGGATATTCAGGGATTCCTGACAGATATCAGTGTCCCAATGTAACTAGCGCTAATTTTAAAAAAAAAGGGGTTTGGAAATAGCAAAGTGCTACTTGTATTTATTGCCCTATAACTTGCAAAAAAAGCAAAGAACATGTAAACATTGGGTATTTCTAAACTCAGGACAAAATTTAGAAACTATTTAGCATGGGTGTTTTTTGGTGGTTGTAGATGTGCAACAGATTTTGGGGGTCAAAGTTTGAAAAAATTGTTTTTTTTCCATTTTTTCCTCATATTTTATAAAAAAAAATTATAGTAAATTATAAGATATGATGAAAATAATGGTACCTATAAAAAGTCCATTTAATGGCGAGAAAAATGGTATATAATATGTGTGGGTACAGTAAATGAGTAAGAGGAAAATTACAGCTAAACACAAACACCGCAGAAATGTAAAAATAGCCTTGGTCCCAAACGGTCAACAAATGGAGAAGTGCTCTGGTCACTAAGGGGTTAAAGGGACACTGAACCCAAATTATTTCTTTGGTAATTCAGAAAGAGCATGCAATTTTAAGCAACTTTCTAATTTACTCCTATTATCAATTTTTCTTCGTTCTCTTGCTATCATTATTTGAAAAAGAAGGCATCTAAGCTTTTTTTTTGGTTTCAGTACTCTGGACAGCACTTTTTTATTGGTGGATGAATTTATACACCAATCAGCAAGGACAAGCCAGGTTGTTCACCAAAAATGGGCCAGCATCTTAACTTACATTCTTGCATTTCAAATAAAGATACCAAGAGAATGAAGAAAATTTGATAATAGGAGTAAATTAGAAAGTTGCTTAAAATTTCATGCTCAATCTGAATCACAAAAGAACATTTTTGGGTACAGTGTCCCTTTAAGAACTCTGTCCTTAATATATGGCCCCAATGTGTAAAAAAAATACTTAGATATGTAACAACTCATTGTGATCTATTGTGTCTAATATGCCGGGGGATCTGGATTACTCCCATAGAAAGTATACAATGGTAACCATAGTTACCAAGGCTGTTTATTTGTTAAGCTGTGTTTATTGCCATAAGTCATAAATTTAAACTTGCTAGAATATTGGCAATTTATCATCCACATTAGTCCAGAGTAACATATGTCATGAATCACCCCTAAATATTTACAGTGCACCCTGCTTAAAAAAAACTCACATACCTATAAGGGAACTTGCATATATATAAAAAAACAATACTCTCCATAATTCGTACAGTTCCATACAATCATAATCTATTCGTGAAACCACACCCCATTTTTTATATTCTGTACCAACAATCTGTTATGGGGTTGACAAATATTGTAGACTGGTACTGAATACACATAAAAAACTTAAAAATAAATGAACAATAAACTTAAAATTAAAAATAAAATTAAAATAAAGCACTTTTGGACTTCACTATATCTTATATTAGGGCAGAACTGATGGGCAACCTTTGGATAAGGTAGGAGATTAGTGGGAATTAAATCCCTAATACCTTAAGACCCTGGGGGACCTACACCAAACATCACCCTCACTTTGTATTACACAAGCATGAACACTTGGTAAAATTAATATACTCAAAGCTTACAAGTTGTACTACATACATCATACAACCACAACCCAGTACATATACATATTGGCATCAGATCATTATATACCCTGTCAGACCAGAGATCGTGCATAAATCTCATCATCCGTACATTTGACTAAATAGCCAAACAAATAAACGTTACATGATACAGAGACAACACAATATAGCCCAAGTATGCGGTATAAGTATCTATGTCCATGGTTACTCCTGGCTTGTTTCTACTCCCTAGACACACAGATGGGTGGATGGTTGAGTGACTCCCGCGTCACACAGACTTGCACACAACCCCTGGGGCATCAGCTGTCCCAAAGGTGTGGGCAGCAGGAATGGTAAAAATCCAGAGCCCAACATTGTGAGATCTCGTGATTGAACCCTCCGCTAAGTCCCCACGACGCGGGCTAGCACCCCAGGTAAGTATCGAACCCGCATGTTCTAGATCAGGAGTTTAAAGTCCGGTGCCGAATTAAGACCACCAGGATGTATTGTACCAAGTCTATAGATCCATTGGGCTTTACGTAAAAGCAGTGTTTTATTTCTGTCACCGCCTGTCCAGGATCCGTACATGGTCTATTAGGATGTATCGTATTGATGATACCGCGTGGCGCCTGTGAGCGCAATGTCTCGCCACCAGTTGGTCCGAATCACCTTTCTCCAAAGCCACGCGAATCGCTCTCCTATGATTCGCCATGCATTCTCTGAGTGTCCCACTCGTTTTGCCAACGTAAAAAATCAAACAAGGGGAAAATAATAAATATATCACATGCGTGGTAGTACACGTGAGGGAATGGCCGATGGTACAATTTTTGTTCGAGTGAGGGTGATGAAAGTTTTTTGTATTGACCAATCCAATACACGTAGTACACCCAAGACAGCGATACGAACCTTTGATATTCACTTTATTGTAATTCTGATAGCTGGATTTTGGGTCTGTTTTGACAAGCATGTCCTTCAAGTTAGTCCGCCTCTGATATCCAACCATCGGAGCCAAATTTCTGGTGAACTGTAATTTTGTGTCTGACACAACAACTGGCCAATGGGTCCTCAATACATGACCTGTATTCGTAGTTGTGGGTGTTAATGTAGTTGCCATAATCAATTTGCCCTTGCTGGTTTTTCATGGTTTCTCTTTGATTAACTCTTCTTGAGACAGAGTTGATACCTCTTCCAGGATACCTTGGACTAGCGTGGGTTTATAACCCCTCTGTAGAAATTTATCCCACACTCCAGACAGCTGGGAGACCCCTACCTCTCTGTTTGAATTGTTGCGTACTGTTCTGATCATTTGTGATCTAACAATTCCCTTTAACAGTGCCGGGGGGTGGTAACTATCTGCCCTAAGCAATGAATTTATATCAGTAGGTTTCTGTATAGTGTTGTGCCTTTTTTGTTGTTGTTAATAAAAATGTTCAAATCCAAGAAATGTATCTCTTTCTCACTATGGGTTAGCTTAAATCTAACAGTCGTGTCTGTGCTATTGATGGTATGGAACCATTCTTGAAGCCCTTGCTGACCCCCACGCCAAATCAGAAATATGTCGTCTATATACCTTCGATAGAAGGTGATAGACTCATCACATTTGTCCCACAAATAGTGTTCCTCAAAGTGTGACATAAAGATATTGGCATACGCAGGGGCCATACAAGAGCCCCATTGCGGTGCCAGCAACCTGTAGATAAAAGTTTCGCTCAAATCGAAAATAGTTCTTATGAAGACACAACTCTAGCAACATTAGTAAAAACTCAATCGGAGGGCCACTATATGTCTCATCCTGTGTGAGACGTTCCTTCACCGCTGCCAGGCCAACTGCATGTGGAATAATGGTGTATAAGCTGTTGACATCCAAGGTGACCAAAATGTCCCCTTCCTGGATGTCAACACTTTTGAGAGGCCTAATAAGGTCATTAGTATCCAAGACAAATGATACCTCTGACCACTGATTGGAGGAGAACATTGATATAATGGGCAACGGGTTGGAATAAGGATTGGACTGCCGACACTATCGGTCTTCCAGGGGGTTTGTTCAATGTTTTATGTATCTTTGGGATAGTATATAGTATTGGGATTTAGGGTATGCTGTGATACAAAAATCCATGATTTGTTCAGAAATTAACCCTTGTTCAACCCCAAAATGGATACATGTGTCCAGTTCTTTCTTAAATGTCACGGTAGGGTCAGCAGGCAGAAGTCTAAAACCACAAGGTTATGAAACCTCTATTTTTTTAGAAGCTGACTCAGTTAATATTTAAATGTTACAAACGATTTGACCTTATTACAATCAGACAGTTAAACGTTAATCAGGTCTCCGCTATAGAAGAGACCTTTCTGAGCTTAGCCTGGTGTTGTTTTACCGTAGACTTGTATTTATGGTGGCCTCCTATATAGTTGGGGTTGTCTTTAGGAGTCTGCATTTGTTTTGCTGTAACGGGGTAATACTTAACAGTGTTCGGTCACATAGTGATTCATAGTATGGAATGTTAAAGGTTTTTCGCAACAATAGGCATAAAATCTTCTTGGCAATTACCTGACTCAGGTGCAAAGAAAAAGTGGTAATTTAACCCGTTGCAAACTCCAAGATATACAGTTGCTAATCCTATTTATCTTAAAAAGTACATATCACACCTACAATTAGCAAACACATTTACAAATGTGGACTTCCTTCAAAAGAGCGTTGAATAATTACAAGTAGCAACATTTGAATCCAAAATCCAACAAACATTGCAACTATTCTTAAATATGAGATTGAGCTACAAGCATATTTATAACGTGTGTTTGTGAAATCATTTAAATAGATCGATACCCAAACAGTACAATTATTTCTTATTGCTCATCTCAATAAATATTGTTGGGCTTTGTGTGAGGCTATAAAGTTAACAAGATACATCACTACGCAACTGTCTGTAGTATTTAGTTTATTTGCTACCAGGAGTTAATAATCTATTAAGATATATATAACACATGCACTTTTGGTAAGCAATAAACAATGATTTATTATGTGCATTTTGTATAGACATTTCTCTATCTGAGTTTCAGCAAGTTTTAACAGTGTGTGTGTGTGTGTGCATGAGTACTAGTTCAGTCGGACTTATATCTTTTCTCCAATAAAGTTATTTTGTATAAAAGTGTATGTTTTCCATTTGTTAGTCTCATTACACAAAATAAAATGGGTTTTTAGTATTTAACTGTCCCAGAGACCAGCAGTCTTTTTCTTTGCTTTGCAAATTTTTTTGCATCCTTTTGTACATTGTGATGTACAACATGTAAGCTTTGAGTATATCAATTTTACCAAGTGTTCATGCTTGTGTAATACAAAGTGAGGGTGATGTTTGGGGTAGGTCCCCCAGGGTCTTAAGGTATTAGGGATTTAATTCCCACTAATCTCCTATCATATCCAAAGGTTGATCATCAGTTCTGCCCTAATATAAGATGTAGTGAAGTCCAAAAGTGCTTTATTTTAATTTCATCTTTAATTATAAGTTTATTGTTCATTTATTTTTAAGTTTTTTATGTGTATTCAGTACCAGTCTACAATATTTGTCAACCCCATAACAGATTGTTGGTACAGAATATAAAAAAGGGGTGTGGTTTCACAAATAGATTTTCATTGTATGGAACTGTGCGAATTATGGAGAGTATTGTTTTTTTTATATATATGCAAGTTCCCTTATATGTATGCAAGTTTCTTTTAAGCAGGGTGCACTGTAAATATTTAGGGGTGATTCATGACATATGTTACTCTGGACTAATGTGGATGATAAATTGCCAATATTCTAGCAAGGTTAAATTTATGACTTATGGCAATAAACACAGCTTAACAAATAAACAGCCTTGGTAACTTTGGTTACCATTGTATACTTTCTATGGGACTAATCCAGATCCCCCGGCATATTAGACACAATAGATCACGATAAGTTGTTACATATCTAAATTTTTTATTTGTTTTTTTTTTTACACATTGGGGCCAAATATTAAGGACAGAGTTCTTAAGTAGCTCAAAATATTTTTCTTGTTCCTATTTGCATTTCAGCAATAGATGTTGAGACCGGAAGTTATGGGAGGTAGCCATGACTACCAATAATCGTTCCCAGTAAACAACACTTCAGGCATTGTTTGCATCAATGTACACTAAACCACTAGTAATCACATTAAGTTAGAGTACACATAATCAATATAAGCATAAGTGAAGGTTCACTTCTATATCACAGAGTTGCCTTTGTTTACACTGAAACTGAGCCAGAGTATTACGGCGAAACCGGAAGTGACGTAATTGAACTTCCGGTTATTCGAAACAGAGGAACGCAAGTATGCATTCCAGCACTTAATTTTGGCGCCACTTCTTCACGATACAGGTTTGGGTGTGTTTGATTGTATGTGATTTGTTTGACTATATATTGTTTGATATATTTCACTTTTGTTATGCTGATGAACGTTAGTATATACCCGAAAACGTTCCACAATAAATAATAACTTTATAGTAATATTTCAGAAAATATAGGGTGATCTGCCCGGTTGGGTGAAGACTTCTCCCGGTAGGGTGATCTTCAGGGGGTTAGTGTTAGGTTTTTTAAGTGGGAATTGGGTGGGTTTTAGAGTAGGGTTGGTTGTGTGGGTGGTGGGTTTTAATGTTGGGGGGGTTGTAATTTTATTTCAGGTAAAAGAGCTGATTACTTTGGGGCAATGCCCCGCAAAAGGCCCTTTTAAGGGCTATTTGTAATTTGGTGTAGGGTAGGGCTTTTTTATTTTGGGGGGGCTTTTTTATTTTGTTAGGGGGATTAGATTAGGTGTAATTAGTTTAAAAATCTTGTAAATTCTTTATTATTTTCTGTAATTTAGTGGGGGGTTTTGTACTTTAGATAATTTTATTTAATTGTAATTAATTGTATTTAATTTAGGTAATTAATTTAATTATAGTGTAGTGTTAGGTATAATTGTAACTTAGGTTAGGTTTTATTTTACAGGTAAATTTGTCTTTATTTTAACTAGGTAGTTATTAAATAGCTATTAGTAACTATTAGTTATATTGTAGCTAGCTTAGGGTTTATTTTATAGGTAAGTATTTAGTTTTAAATAGGAATTATTTTAGTTAATTGTAGTAATTTTATTTAGATTTATTTAAATTATATTTAAGTTAGGGGATTTTAGGGTTAGACTTAGGTTTAGGGGTTAATAACTTTATAATAGTGGCGGCGATGTTGGGGGCGGCAGATTAGGGGTTAATAAATGTAGGTAGGTGGCAGCGATGTTAGGGCCGGCAGATTAGGGGTTAATAATATTTAAATAGTGTTTGCAATGCGGGAGTGAGGCGGTTTAGGGGTTAATATATTTATTATAGTGGCGGCGATGTCCAGTTCAGCAGATTAGGGGTTAAAATATTTATTTTAGTGTTTGCGATGTGGGGGGGGCCTCGGTTTAGGGGTTAATAGGTAGTTTATGGGTGTTAGTGTACTTTTTAGCACTTTAGTTAAGAGTTTTATGCTACGGCGTTATAGTGTAAAACTCTTAACTACTGACTTTTAAATGTGGTACCAGGCTTGACAGGAGAGGGTGTACCGCTCACTTTTTGTCAGACTCGTAATGCCAGCGCTATGCAAGTCCCATTGAAAATATAGGATACGCAATTGACGTAAGTGGATTTGCGGTATTTCCGAGTCTGGCCAAAAACATGAGCGGTACACCTGTACCTGCAGGACTCGTAATACCAGCGGGCATTAAAAAGCAGCGTTAGGACCGCTTAATGCTGCTTTTTAAGGCTAACACCAAACTCGTAATCTAGACGAATGTTCTTTTGCAAGAAAAATGTGAAATGATTAATAATAAAAGTGAAAAAAACAAAACAAATTCCAATGTTAAGAAGCCAAATGAGGAATTAAATAAATTAAATTGCGTAATTAAACAGATAAATTAAAAAAATGACCAGAAAAATGTGTATTTGAAAAATATATCTGAATCACTAAAAAACAGAATTTATGCTTACCTGATAAATTACTTTCTCCAACGGTGTGTCCGGTCCACGGCGTCATCCTTACTTGTGGGATATTCTCTTCCCCAACAGGAAATGGCAAAGAGTCCCAGCAAAGCTGGTCACATGATCCCTCCTAGGCTCCGCCCACCCCAGTCATTCGACCGACGGACAGGAGGAAATATATATAGGAGAAATCATATGATACCGTGGTGACTGTAGTTAGAGAAAATAATTCATCAGACCTGATTAAAAAAAAAAAACAGGGCGGGCCGTGGACCGGACACACCGTTGGAGAAAGTAATTTATCAGGTAAGCATAAATTCTGTTTTCTCCAACATTGGTGTGTCCGGTCCACGGCGTCATCCTTACTTGTGGGAACCAATACCAAAGCTTTAGGACACGGATGAAGGGAGGGAGCAAATCAGGTCACCTAAACGGAAGGCACCACAGCTTGCAAAACCTTTCTCCCAAAAATAGCCTCCGAAGAAGCAAAAGTATCAAATTTGTAAAATTTGGCAAAAGTGTGCAGTGAAGACCAAGTCGCTGCCTTACATATCTGGTCAACAGAAGCCTCGTTCTTGAAGGCCCATGTGGAAGCCACAGCCCTAGTGGAGTGAGCTGTGATTCTTTCAGGAGGCTGCCGTCCGGCAGTCTCATAAGCCAAACGGATAATGCTTTTAAGCCAAAAGGAAAGAGAGGTGGAAGTCGCTTTTTGACCTCTCCTTTTACCAGAATAAACAACAAACAAGGATGATGTTTGTCTGAAATCTTTAGTAGCCTCTAAATAGAATTTTAGAGCATGGACAACGTCCAAATTGTGTAACAAACGCTCCTTCTTTGAAACTGGATTCGGACACAAAGAAGGTACAACTATCTCCTGGTTAATATTTTTGTTAGAAACAACTTTAGGAAGAAAACCAGGCTTAGTACGCAAAACCACCTTATCTGCATGGAACACCAGATAAGGAGGAGAACACTGCAGAGCAGATAACTCTGAAGCTCTTCTAGCAGAAGAGATTGCAACCAAAAACAAAACTTTCCAAGATAGTAACTTAATATCTACGGAATGTAAAGGTTCAAACGGAACCCCTTGAAGAACTGAAAGAACTAGATTTAGACTCCAGGGAGGAGTCAAAGGTCTGTAAACAGGCTTGATCCTAACCAGAGCCTGAACAAATGCTTGAACATCTGGCACAGCTGCCAGTCTTTTGTGAAGTAAAACAGATAAAGCAGAGATCTGTCCCTTCAGAGAACTTGCAGATAATCCTTTCTCCAAACCTTCTTGTAGAAAGGATAGAATCTTAGGAATTTTTATCTTGTTCCATGGGAATCCTTTAGATTCACACCAACAGATATATTTTTTCCATATTTTATGGTAAATTTTTCTAGTTACAGGCTTTCTAGCCTGAATCAGAGTATCTATTACAGAATCTGAAAACCCACGCTTTGATAGAATCAAGCGTTCAATCTCCAAGCCGTCAGTTGGAGGGAAACCAGATTTGGATGTTCGAATGGACCCTGAACAAGAAGGTCCTGTCTCAAAGGTAGCTTCCATGGTGGAGCCGATGACATATTCACCAGGTCTGCATACCAAGTCCTGCGTGGCCACGCAGGAGCTATCAAGATCACCGAGGCCCTCTCCTGATTGATCCTGGCTACCAGCCTGGGGATGAGAGGAAACGGTGGGAATACATAAGCTAGGTTGAAGGTCCAAGGTGCTACTAGTGCATCTACTAGAGTCGCCTTGGGATCCCTGGATCTGGACCCGTAGCAAGGAACCTTGAAGTTCTGACGAGACGCCATCAGATCCATGTCTGGAATGCCCCATAATTGAGTTATTTGGGCAAAGATTTCCGGATGGAGTTCCCACTCCCCCGGATGGAATGGCTGATGACTCAGAAAATCCGCTTCCCAATTTTCCACTCCTGGGATGTGGATCGCAGACAAGTGGCAGGAGTGATCCTCCGCCCATTGAATTATCTTGGTCACTTCTTTCATCGCCAGGGAACTCCTTGTTCCCCACTGATGATTGATATATGCAACGGTCGTCATGTTGTCTGACTGAAACCTTATGAATTTGGCCTTTGCTAGTAGAGGCCAAGCTCTGAGAGCATTGAATATCGCTCTCAGTTCCAGAATGTTTATCGGGAGAAGAGACTCTACCCGAGACCATAAACCCTGAGCTTTCAGGGATTCCCAGACCGCGCCCCAGCCCACTAGGCTGGCGTTGGTCGTGACAATGACCCACTCTGGTCTGCGGAAGCTCATTCCCTGTGACAGATTGTCCAGGGTCAGCCACCAACGGAGTGAATCTCTGGTCTTTTGATCTACTTGAATCGTCGGAGACAAGTCTGAATAATCCCCATTCCACTGTCTGAGCATGCACAGTTGTAATGGTCTTAGATGAATTCGTGCAAAAGGAACTATGTCCATTGTTGCAACCACCAATCCTATTACTTCCATGCACTGCGCTATGGAAGGACGATGAACAGAATGAAGTACTTGACAAGAGCTTAGAAGTTTTGATTTTCTGACCTCTGTCAGAAAAATCCTCATTTCTAAGGAATCTATTATTGTTCCCAAGAAGGGAACTCTTGTTGACAGGGACAGAGAACTTTTTTCTCTGTTCACCTTCCATCCGTGAGATCTGAGAAAGGCTAGGACGATGTCCGTATGAGCCTTTGCTTTTGACAGGGATGACGCTTGAATCAGGATGTCGTCCAAGTAAGGTACTACTGCAATGCCCCTTGGTCTTAGAACCGCTAGAAGGGACCCTAGTACCTTTGTGAAAATCCTTGGAGCAGTGGCTAATCCGAATGGAAGTGCCACAAACTGGTAATGCTTGTCCAGAAAAGCGAACCTTAGGAACTGATGATGTTCCTTGTGGATAGGAATATGTAGGTACGCATCCTTTAAATCCACGGTAGTCATAAATTGATTTTCCTGTATAGTAGGTAGGATCGTTCGAATAGTTTCCATTTTGAACGATGGTACCCTGAGAAATTTGTTTAGGATCTTTAGATCCAAAATTGGTCTGAATGTTCCCTCTTTTTTGGGAACTATGAACAGATTGGAATAAAATCACATTCCTTGTTCTCTTATTGGAACTGGATGTATCTCTCCCATCTTCAACAGGTCTTCTACACAATGTAAGAATGCCTGTCTCTTTATTTGGTTTGAAGATAATTGAGACCTGTGGAACCTTCCCCTTGGGGGTAGTTCCTTGAATTCCAGGAGATAACCTTGAGAAACTATTTCTAGCGCCCAAGGATCCTGAACATCTCTTGCCCAAGCCTGAGCAAAGAGAGAAAGTCTGCCCCCCACTAGATCCGGTCCCGGATCGGGGGCTATCCCTTCATGCTGTTTTGGTAGCAGTGGTAGGCTTCTTGGCCTGCTTACCCTTGTTCCAGCCTTGCATTGGTTTCCAGGCTGGTTTGGGTTGTGAAGTAATACCCTCTTGCTTAGAGGATACAGAATTAGAGACTGGTCTGTTTCTGCGAAAGGGATGAAAATTAGGCTTATTTTTAGCCTTAAAAGACCTATCTTGTGGGAGGGCGTGGCCCTTTCCCCCAGTGATGTCTGAAATAATCTCTTTCAAATCAGGTCCAAATAATGTTTTACCTTTGAAAGGAATGTTAAGCAATTTTGTCTTGGAAGACACATCCGCTGACCAAGACTTTAGCCAAAGCGCTCTGCGCGCCACGATAGCAAACCCTGAATTTTTCGCCGCTAATCTAGCTAATTGCAAAGCGGCATCTAAAACAAAAGAGTTAGCCAATTTAAGTGCTTGAACTCTGTCCATAACCTCCTCATACGAAGATTCTTTACTGAGCGATTTTTCTAGTTCCTCGAACCAGAAACACGCTGCCGTAGTGACAGGAACAATGCATGAAATTGGTTGTAGAAGGTAACCTTGCTGTACAAAAATCTTTTTAAGCAAACCCTCTAATTTCTTATTCATAGGATCTTTGAAAGCACAACTATCTTCGATAGGAATAGTAGTGCGTTTGTTTAGAGTAGAAACCGCCCCCTCGACCTTGGGGACTGTCTGCCATAAGTCCTTTCTGGGGTCGACTATAGGAAATAATTTCTTAAATATAGGGGGGGGAACAAAAGGTATGCCGGGCCTTTCCCACTCTTTATTTACTATGTCCGCCACCCGCTTGGGTATAGGAAAAGCGTCGGGGGGCACCGGAACCTCTAGGAACTTGTCCATCTTACATAATTTCTCTGGAATGACCAAATTGTCACAATCATCCAGAGTAGATAACACCTCCTTAAGCAGTGCGCGGAGATGTTCTAATTTAAATTTAAATGTCACAACATCAGGTTCAGCTTGATGAGAAATTTTTCCTGAATCTGAAATTTCTCCATCAGACAAAACCTCCCTCATGGCCCCTTGAGATTGGTGTGAGGGTATGTCAGAACAGTTATCATCAGCGTCCTCTTGCTCTTCAGTGTTTAAAACAGAGCAATCGCGCTTTCTCTGATAAGTAGGCATTTTGGATAAAAGATTCGCTATGGAGTTATCCATTACAGCCGTTAATTGTTGCATGGTAATAAGTATTGGCGCACTAGATGTACTAGGGGCCTCCTGTGTGGGCATAACTGGTGTAGACACAGTAGGGGATGATATAGTATCATGTTTACTCCCCTCATTTGAGGAATCATCTTGGGCAATATCATTATCTGTGGCATTACTGTCCTTACTTTGTTTGGACACTATGGCACAATTATCACATAAATTTAAATGGGGAGACACATTGGCTTTCATACATATAGAACATAGCTTAACTGATGGTACAGACATGTTAAACAGGCTTAAACTTGTCAACAAAGCACAAAAAACGTTTTAAAATAAAACCGTTACTGTCACTTTAAATTTCAAACTGAAAACACTTTATTACTGAATATGTGAAAAAGTATGAAGGAATTGTTCAAAATTCACCACAGTGTCTTAAAGCATTAAAAGTATTGCACACCAAATTTCAGAGCTTTAACCCTTAAATTAACGGAACCGGAGCCGTTTTTACATTTAACCCCTATACAGTCCCAGCTATATGCTTTGCTGAGACCCAACCAAGCCCAGAGGGGAATACGATACCAAATGACGCCTTCTATAAGCTTTTTCAGTGATTCTTAGCTCCTGACACATGCATCTGCATGCCTTGCTCTCCAAAAACAACTGCGCATTAATGGCGTGAAAATGAGGCTCTGTCTACAACTAGAAAAGCCCCCATCTGAAAAAGGTGTCCAACACAGTGCCTGCCGTTTTTTTTTAAACGTTCCCCAAGATTATAATACCAATTATTAGTTAGAATCTGCATAATATGCCTAGTAAAGCAATCGTTTTAGCCCAGAAAAATGTCTACCAGTTTATAAGCCCTTTTTGAAGCCCTTTATTCTTTTATGTTTAACTAAGAAAATGGCTTACCGGTCCCCATGAGGGGAAATGACAGCCTTCCAGCATTACTTGGTCTTGTTAGAAATATGGCTAGTCATACCTTAAGCAGAAAAATCTGCTAACTGTTTCCCCCAACTGAAGTTACTTCATCTCAACAGTCCTGTGTGGAAACAGCAATCGATTTTAGTTACTGTCTGCTAAAATCATCTTCCTCTTACAAACAGAAATCTTCATCCTTTTCTGTTTCAGAGTAAATAGTACATACCAGCACTATTTTAAAATAACAAACACTTGATAGAAGAATAAAACTACATTTAAACACCAAAAAACTCTTAACCATCTCCGTGGAGATGTTGCCTGTGCAACGGCAAAGAGAATGACTGGGGTGGGCGGAGCCTAGGAGGGATCATGTGACCAGCTTTGCTGGGACTCTTTGCCATTTCCTGTTGGGGAAGAGAATATCCCACAAGTAAGGATGACGCTGTGGACCGGACACACCAATGTTGGAGAAATTAAGGCACAATTTATGGTTAAAAATTATAAAAATTCTTCAGACCCAAAAATGTATTAAATAATGTTGAACAATAAAATGAACAACACAGTTAAGTAAATATTAATGATGAGTTGGAGCATAGTAACTGATCCACAAACATAATTAAACAAAGAGAAATGAATACAAGAGCTTGCTTAAAGGGACAGTAAACACCTTGTAACCACAAGACATTTCTGTTGTGCAGCTAAATAATAACATATCAGTCAAGTCTTAACATTTTTAAAACAAATTAATATCTTTTGTTCTGCAATTATTTATCAATAGCCAAACTCCGCCTACCATTTGCCTTACTTGGAGGAGCAAATCTGGGCTTTAGTCTGCAGACTACCAGGATAGACATTCTCATAATGTTAGTATAAAATGCATTTATTTGCAGTTGTTATAGGTTAAAGCCAAATAAATATACATGACTAAGGACCTATAGCAGGTCTGAAACGTTGTATGTTTGTCAAAAGACCCTATATGAAGAAATAAAGGTTTTTTAACTATTGGTGGCTGGAACAAATCTTTTTTGCTACTTGAAGTATTTGCAGGATAAGGCAGATCCTGGGTTCCGTGCCCCACAAGCCACATATCTGTTGGTGCTGTTTTCCACACTTTGCTTTAAAGCCAAATAAAGACAGCTATCTTGAAGAGTAAATTTTGAAAGATCAACAGAGTGCATTTCAAGTGCATTTCAAGTTGTGAGTAAATTATATTAAAAGGGAACAAAATAAATAATGAAAATATATTGCAAAGTAGTTTCATTATGCATAAATAAATATAATAAATATGTTATATAAAAATCTCAAGGTGTTTACTGTTTATTTAAAAGGACAAATGAATAAAAATTAATCTTCATGTTATACTTTACATGTATGACATTAATGTAAATATTTAATTAGTTGTTGAGAATGTACAGGAAAAAAGGAAGAAAATGCACAAGGAAATAAAAAAATAAGGTTTGAAATTCATATAAAAAATAAATATTTTTTTATTTTAAAAAAAAAAACACGTATTGGTCAATATTTATATGGTAATATTGTGTTTTTTTAAATTTAAAATAATAACAATATGATATGTAATAATAAAATGTAATATTAAAAAACGAGTATTACTTTTTTATTTTTAAGTAGAAATTTATACAACAAAATACCTTTAGAAATTTTAATCAAATTTCTTTAAAAATGGGCGTAATAAAGGCTTTTTTGTAGGCGTAACTAATATTAAAATGAGAAACATTCTCAAAAGATCATACAATAATTTCTAATTATAAACTGAGAAAATTAAAGTAAAGACAAACTTTTAAATAAAAAGAAACCTTGACAAAATGAGATTGACAAAAAAAAAACATAACTTTAAAAATATATATTATAAATAATATATTTTGAAAGTAAATAAATAAAAAAAATACACTGCATAAAAAAGACAATTCATTATATATTTTAAACTTTTTTTAAAAAAACACCTCTATATAGACTTTGACATTCAAAAACAATTTTTTAATTTTTCAAATTACAAAACGTTATGAAACCTACACTTTACAATTCGAATATTGCCTTCCCAATGAAGTTAAAACAATTAACATAAATATTTTTGTCAAATTAAAAGAATACGAAACTGTCAAAACAAATCTTAAAAAAACACGCCAAACAAGGAAAACTATACATAATCAACCCCATAGGCCCCTATGTATCAAGCCGTCGAATTTCTTGCATTCACCGGCACCAATACGCTCACCTAAGTTCACCTAACATCGCCGCCACGGACCTGAATATGTTCTCCAAAATTATCAAAAAAGTTGTCAAGTACGGGGAGATGAGCAACGGACTGTTGATAACTAACAGTCATCAATCTCGCTGCTCTTTGGCTTTTTCACAGCTTTCTTGCTACCTTGTCACTAAACACCCACACTATACTATACTGTTTACCCCCTATACTGCCGCTCCCGGACCCCGCCGCACCTAAATAAAGTTATTAACCCCTTAACCGCCGCTCACGAACCCCGCTGCAACTCTAATAAATGTATTAACCCCTAAACCACCACTCCCGGAGTCAACCGCCACCTACATTATATTTATTAACCCCTAATCTGCCGCCACCTATACCACCGCCACCTACATAAAGTTATTAACCCCTATCCTGCCGCTCCCGGACCCCGCTGCAACGAAATACATTTTTTAACCCCTAAACCGCCACTGCCGGAGCCCACCGCCACTTACATTATACTTATTAACCCCTAATCTGCCGCCCCCTATACCGCCACCACCTACATAAAGTTATCAATCCCTATCCTGCCGCTCCCGGTCCCTGCGGCAACTAAATACATTTTTTAACCCCTAATCCGCCGCTCCCGGAGCCCACCGCCACCTACATTATATTTATTAACCCCTAATCTGCCCCCCCTACACCGCCGCCACTATAATAAACATATTAACCCCTAAACCTAAGTCTAACCCTAAACCTAACACCCACTAACTTAAATATAATTTAAATAAATCTAAATAAATATTCCTATCATTAACTAAATAATTCCTATTTAAAACTAAATACTTACCTATAAAATAAACCCTAAGATAGCTACAATTGCATGATTGCATCAGGCAATAGGATTTTTCCTACCTTAATTCCGATTGGCTGATAGAATTCTATCAGCCAATCGGAATTCAAGGGACGCCATCTTGGATGACGTCATTTAAAGGAATATTCATTCATCAGGTAGTCGTCGGCCTGGAAGGATGCTCCGTGTCGGATGTCTTGAAGATGGACCCGCTTCGCTCTGGATGGATGAAGAAAGAAGATGCTGCCTGGATGAAGACTTCTGCCCGTCTGGAGGACCTCTTCTTGCTGGCTTGGATGAAGACTTCTGCCCATCTGGAGGACCACTTCGTCTGGCTTCGTTGAGGACTTCGGCCCGGTTGGGTGAAGACGTCTCAAGGTAGGGTGATCTTCAGGGGGTTAGTGTTAGGTTTTTTTAAGGGGAGATTGGGTGGGTTTTAGAGTAGGGTTGGGTGTGTGGGTGGTGGGTTGTAATGTTGGGGGGGTATTGTACTTTTTTTTCAGGTAAAAGAGCTGATTACTTTGGGGCAATGCCCCGCAAGAAGCCCTTTTAAGGGCTATTTGTAATTTAGTATAGGGTAGGGCTTTTTATTATTTTGGGGGGCTTTTTTTATTTTATTGGGGGGAATAGATTAGGTGTAATTAGTTTAAAATTCTTGTAATTATTTTATTTTTTTCTGTAATTTAGTTGTTTTTTTTGTACTTTAGATAATTGCATTTAATTTTAGTTAATTGTATATAATTGTATTTAGTTTAGGGAATTAATTTAATTATAGTGTAGTGTTAGGTGTAATTGTAACTTAGGATAGGTTTTATTTTCCAGGTAAATTTGTATTCATTTTAACTAGGAAGTTATTAAATAGTTAATAACTATTTAATAACTATTGTACCTAGTTAAAATAAATACAAAGTTGCCTGTAAAATAAAAATAAACCCTAAGCTAGCTACAATGAAACTATTAGTTATATTGTAGCTAGTTTAGGGTTTATTTTATAGATAAGTATTTAGTTTTAAATAAGAATTTTTCAGTTAATGATAGGAATATTTATTTAGATTTAAATTATATTTAAGTTAGGGGTGTTAGGGTTAGGGTTAGACTTAGGTTTAGGGGTTAATACATTTAATATAGTGGTGGTGACATGTCGGTGGCAGATTAGGGGTTAATAAATATAATGTAGGCAGCGGCAGTGTAGGGGGCGGCAGATTAGGGGTTAATAAATATAATGTAGGTGGCAGCGGGGTAGGGGCAGCAGATTAGGGGTTAATAAATATAATGTAGGTGGCGGCGGGGTCCGGGAGCAGTGGTTTAGGGGTTAATAACTTTATTTAGTTGCGGGGGTCCATGAGCGGCGGTTTAGGGGTTAATAACTGTATTAGATTGGCAGTGGGCTCCGGGAGCGGCGGTTTAGGGGTTAATAAGTATAATGTAGGTGGCGGCAGTGTAGGGGGGGACAGATTAGGGGTGTTTAGACTCGGGGTACATGTTAGGGTGTTAGGTGTAGACATTCCCATAGAAATCAATGGGATATCAGGCAGCAGCAAACATGAGCTTTCGCTGCTTTACGACTCCCATTGATTCCTATGGCATCCACCTCCTCCAGGGCGGCGGATTGAAAACCAGGTACACTGGGCCGGAATAGTGGTGAGCGCACCTGGTAGAAATTTGATAACTTCCAAAAGTAGTCAGATTGTGCCGAACTTGCGTTCGGAACATCTGTAGTGATGTAAGCATCAATCTGTGTCAGACTGAGTCCGGCGAATCGTATGTTACGTCACTAAATTCTACTTTTGCCGGTCTGTAGGGTTTGATAACTAAGGCAAATCAAGCTCGCCACAAATACGCAGCGGAATTCCAATGTATTTGCGGTTGACAGCTTGATAAATAGAGGCCATAGTCTGCAAAGCAACAATAAAGAATAACAAAAAAGAGAATAATGGCACAAGGCTAAACTATGTCTTTAGAAACCCTTACTCATATATAAAAAAGCAAAGTAAATGGTAACTCAAACTAAATTAAAATAGCTGCAAGCAGACTAGGGAGAAATTGGAGTCCATATGTCTGCATTCTCGCCCAACTGTCTTTTTAACTGTGAAAACAGATTGTTACAAAAAATCAAAAGTGATGTTAGAGATGTGTACTAATCACAAGTTTGTAGTCATCTATGTATGTTTTCAGTGATGTCTCCATGCCGCCCTATTGTTGCTAGCTCAGATTCAGTGTTGACCAATGTGTCAGTTTTTCTAGCACGCCTATTGAGACCGTATGTGGAAAATGCAAGTTCATTCTTGAAAGATACTAGCGACTTTTTAAGAAAAATTGATACATTGGAATTTGCAACAGATAAATATCTGCTATATAGTTTAGATGTAGAGAGTCTTTATACCTCTATAACACACTAAAGCAGTATGGGAACAGTTAAAGCTGTATTGAGTAATGATAAAAAGTTTTCAAAAGCACATACAGATTTTTTGATACAATTGCTGGAATTGACTTTACACTGAAACTATTTTCTATTTGAGGATGATTTTTTCCTTCAAATCCAGGGAACTGCAATGGGATCCAACGTTGCCCCAAATTACACTAATATTTTTATGAATATTTTTGAAGAAAAATTTGTATTCACCAATTCTGGATTTCATTGATATGGCGCCTGTTGGTGGCGCTATATTGATGATATCTTTGGTATATGGTGGGGTGACGTTGGATCCCTTCTGGATTTTGTTAAAGATTTGAATGAGGCTACAAGGCATATAAAGTTTAAATTAAAGATAGTTGATGACAGCATAGCTTTCCTTGATACTAAAGTAGTTAAGCATGGTCAAGTATTAAAGGTTGATCTGTATAGGAAAGATACAGGCCATAATAGCCTGCTTCATTTTGAAAGTGCTCACCCTCCTTCCGATGAAAAAGTTTTACACCAGAGATTAAAAGAAATGGGGAACAGATTTGTATGTCAAGGTTTTCCTCCCTCTATAATTAAGAAAGAAATAGAATATGCTGCATCCATTCCAAGAGAGACTTTATTAAGTCCAAAAAGGAATAAAAATAAGGAGGATCAGCGTTTAATTTTTGTTTTAGAATGTAATGCCCAATCTGGTCTAATACAACGTATTATTAAAAAACACTGGTCCGTTCTAGATTATTGTAATCCAGGATTTAAAGAATTCCAGATATCCCCTATGGCTGCCTATAAACAAGGCTTACATTTAAAAAAACAACTTATAAGAGCAGATATTGGTTCAAGTAGAAAACTTAGACAAGGTTTTTTAATATGTAAATTTCCATGCCTTAAATGCTCTTTTTGTAATAATATGATCAAAGGTCCAGTCTTCTATCATCCTATAACTGAAAGAAAATTTAATATTAAAGGTTATCACACATGCCATACTCAATATGTAATATATATGATAAAATGTCCTTGTGGGCAGAGCTACATAGGGGAAACAACAAGGAATGTTAGAGACAGGATTATCGAACATAAAAGTAACATTAGAACTGGTAATATCAAAGCCCCAGTAGCCCACTATTTCTTAAAGATGGGACACTCTATTAACAAAATTAGATTTCAAATCTTAGAGCATGTACCAATGCCCAGAAGAGGTGGCAACAGGAAAAGGATATTAAAACAACAAGAATCCTTTTGGATTTTCAAGTTAGGGACTATGGAACCTAATGGGTAAAATAAAGATTGGGATCTTGCAGTCTTTCTATAAATGTGGCTTTAGGTAGGTAGGAATATATTTGATGAATGGATAAGATCCATACAAAATTGGAGTCTAGAGAGATTATCTCTTTGTATATAAGAATCTAGTGTGAAAAATGGTAATTATTTTGAAAAATTATAAATAAGGGTCCATTGAGTTGGAAATATGAATTATGGCTCTATGTATCTAAGCCTGAGTAGAATTAGTAAGGTTTTTTAATGTGTGTTTTTTTGTTTTTTAAATATATTTCATACATTTTCCCTTTAATGATATTACCTTTAAGAGTGAAACATAAAGAGCTAAACATTTAGGTTATTCATTGCACCATCTAGTGGTGTAAGAGTATAAATTGTAATGTATTCAATACACCTGTTAGCATGAATAAGGGAAATACTCCTGAAACGTTGCTGCTATTTTGTATTGTGCTTGAATATTACATTTTAATATTGCTGCCACTTGCCTTGGATTTCTTTATTGATATTTAGGAGATTGGAGTGGGTCTCCTTGTGGCGTGCACAGACAGTTGAGTGCTGGACTGACTGCTTGTTCTTTGCCTCCATGCCAGACTCAGATCTCAAAATCTGCATGTGAAAACTCTCAGTTTCAATAATATAACTAGCTAACCCATAGTATATATTTATGGGTCATAGTCTTTAAAGCAACAATAACTTGCCTATGAAGAATAACAAAAAATAAATAATGGCACAAGTTTGTGTTCTCACCCAATTTCCTTTTTAAGCAGGAAAAACAAATTGTTACCAATAATCAAAAGTGATGTTAGATATGTGTACTGATCTCAATTTAAGGTTGTAGTCCTCTAGTTATGTTTTCAATGATGCCTCCATGCCAGACCCATATCTCAAAAAATGGATGACCATGATGCTCTCTTTCATAGGCTGCAGATGCAGCCCCTGAGGCAGTCCAATTTGCATGAACAGTCCAACTTAAAGAGCAGACCTCATAGGCCATGGAATCAAAGTCTCTTGGTCTCCCCCCTTACCAGTGGCACAGGCAGCAATAATGGAATCAAAGTACTCGTCTATCACTGAGGTGATATGGGGAGGGAGGGCTGACTTTTGTACATATGGTAGGGTGCAAGAAGCAAATTGTATAGAAGCACTCAGAATCATCTTACAGCTAGTACCTACTTCCTTTGGCTGCACATCACAGTACGTGGGATCAGAACATGGAGTATCACATGGCATCAAGCCTGTAGTAGGTGTGAATAGTAGTGCTAGTGTTAGTACTGTATGTCTGTTGCTCTATTGTTTTTAAGTGCACCTAATAAATACCATAATTTTTTGCTTTGAACTATCCTGGCTGTCGTTTTTGTAAGTTGGATTGACAGTGAGCCGGAACCTTTTCTGTGTTTCTATGTGCTATTGCTGAGCGTCCTGGGCAGAAACGCTGGATCTAGTCTTCTGTGTTCCACCAGAAGAGGAAGAAGGAAGTGGAGATTGACAAAGGCACACGCTGAAGATGCGCTGATTCCCAGGCTGCATTGCTGGTAAGCAACACTTGTATTTTCAATGTGGAGCGTTCTGGCTCATCTTTGTTTACAGCGGTTACTCGCAAGTGCGGTCTTGCATTCATAGCTTGTGGGAATACTAACCATAGCATTTATCTAGTGTGGTGCTGAAGAATCTACCTTCCCCCATTAAAGGCTTGAATTAATCAGTCAAATCAAGGCAATACAGACTAACAGACTTTTCAACAAGATATTCAATTCAAAGAATAGGATAACAAGTTTGAACAAAATATGTGAAAGTTTTCTAAGGAATTGTGGGAATTTAAGATTTTGATTTTAATAGAGTCTACAGATGGACCCAATTTTCCTTCTAAACGTAATATACGTATATGTAGTAAAAAAACTTTGATTTGCAGAAACAGACTATGAGGTAGAAAGATCTGATCATGACTCTACTGAGGAATTAGATAATGCACAGAGTACCTCAGTATTATATGTCCCAGAAGTAGACATAGAATTACCATAAAAAAAACAAATTGCAGTTAGGAGCGAAGCCAAAAAGAAAAAAACAAGAAGGGGAAGTAAAGGCAGAAAAGGAAAGAAATGTAGGGACAAGGAGATATCATACCAGAACCAATCAGACACAGGTCCATCAGTATGTGTAATTTTTTTTTATCAATTTATCCCAATATGAATTAACTGAATCAGAAAGGGAAGTGTTAAGTCTAGGGCCTCTAGTTATCAACGTCCGCGTCGTACACATCGCAAAAATGCTTCGCCTCAGTTATCAAAGTGTCTAAATCGGAAGAAGTTGATTTATGTGACGTAACATACGATTCAGCGCTCTCAATTCGCCGCAGATCGGTTCGAGTCAAAAACCTCTGGAAAACTTGCGGAATTCATTGCTTTCGCCCTGCTCTTCGACACAATTAGAAGCTTTCCGATAGTTATCAAAAAATGACCACTTACGCTCGCGTCTTCTCAGACGCAGCGTACCTCCTTTTCAATCCGCCGCCTCAGAGGTCGCGGATCCTATAGTAGTCAATGGAAATCTGCTAACTACTATATTCGGTGTCACCTAATAAAACTCTATGGAAAACAAATATGTATTTATTTTTTAATTGTTACAGTTTAGGAAAATGAAAAACACATTTACACAAACAAAATGAAAAGAATGAAAACAATGAACAGTAAATGTTATAATTTGGAAAATGAAAAACACATACACACAAACGATAGGAAAAGAATGAAAACACTGCACAGCAATTGTTACAGTTTAGGGAAATGAAAAACACATGCACACAAACGATAGGAAAAGAATGAAAACACTGCACAGCAATTGTTACGGTTTGGAAAATGAAAAACACATGCACACAAACGATAGGAAAAGAATGAAAACACTGCACAGCAATTGTTACAGTTTGGAAAATGAAAAACACATGCACACAAATGATAGGAAAAGAATGAAAACACTGCACAGCAAATGTTAAAGTTTGGAAAATGAAAAACACATGCACACAAACGATAGGAAAAGAATGAAAACACTGCACAGCAAATGTTAAAGTTTGGAAAATGAAAAACACATGCACACAAACGATAGGAAAGGAATGAAAACAATGTACAGCAAATGTTATAATTTTGAAAATGAAAAACACATGCACACAAAGGATAGGAAAAGAATAAAAACACTGCACAGCAATTGTTACAGTTTGGAAAATGAAAAACACATGCACACAAACGATAGGAAAAGAATGAAAACACTGCACAGCAATTGTTACAGTTTAGGGAAATGAAAAACACATGCACACAAACGATAGGAAAAGAATCAAAACAATGCAAGCAATAATGCTATCAATTAATTAAACACAATACAAATGAGGATATTATTTAATTACGCACAATACAAATTAGGCTATCAATCAATTATCCAAAACACATGCAAATTTACATCGGCATGATATGAATTCTGATTTGGTTTGGATGGCAGCATCGTTGAGGCTTAAAAGGTAAATCACTAGGATAATGTTTGATAGTCAAGTTTTTAAGTCAGTTGCTAGTATCCCTTTTTGTAGATAAAATGCCCTTATAAATTTCATGGCTTTATGTCACTGTGTAACTTTGTACTTTCAAAATACATTGAACAGATTTCAGTCATTTTCTAGGATCCCTTTTTGTAGCTAAAATGCAATTATAAATGTCACAGCTTTATGTCAATGTTTACCTTTGAACTTTAAAAATACATTTGATTTGTAAATGTTATTAGGAATCACATCAAGAATAAAATATTTCACATCATAATGTTCAACACTGCATTCTTTTTGTTACTTAGGATTGCAAATTCTTAATACACTAATATTTAATAGTAAAAACACAGTAATCACTGACCTTTTTCACCTTCATAATGCTGCCATCCAAACTAATGCTGCCATCCAAACAGAAAAATATTAAATAACATTGAAACTAGAGCAACATACTCATGTGTTTTGAATAAATAATTTTGATAATTGCACAGACACCTGCATTTCTTATAGGTGATACACACCTGAATGGCTTATTAAGATATGTTTATGAACATCGTATTGTGCTTGTCAAATGACGCGATAAAAAAGACATATACGTCACTAGTATTTAGTATTTGATCAATTAGCCACTTTAATTGAGCGTAATATGACGCGGTTGTTAACAAAATGTGCAAGTCATGTCTTAGGTAATGATTGCTGCACCAGTTTAGTCAATTACTGAAAATGTTCACATCTGTGAAACTAGGCGTTATAAAAGGGGCTGTTCAATCACTGCTTTTCATTATTATTGTTTGGTTCTTTCTTTGAGGATGAACATCCTCAATGTTGTCAATTTTGTGCTTTTATTAAGGAGACGCAGGGCAAGACGGGTGTTGATGGCTGCAATACAACATGGAAGATGCCGGCGAGTGCCAAGGGTTTTCTACCCAAGGATTGGGCTCCATGCCCTCAGTGATCGAGAGGTGATCTGTCGATTTCGACTGGATAGGGCCTCTATTGAGAGGCTCTATGTCGAGATCGCGGACTCTCTCGAGCCACTCACTAGAAGAACGAGAGCAATCCCTGGGATGGTAAAGCTGCTT